>NW_017673272.1:123063-138480 GCF_001879085.1 Nicotiana attenuata
ATATATATATATATATATAAAAGTTGACCTAACACTTGACAATCTTAAAAAGATATCTTTCTAAGTGCCAGTTGCCAAGCTGCTACAAACACAAGAACCAGATCCCAACACTGAAGATGTCTTGAGTCATTACGTTTGTTGTGTCTTTGTCTTTTTTTCTTTACTTATAAACCTACACGCCATTCGAGAAGTATTTTGTACGACAATATTCAACCATTATTATTTTGGTTGTATTGACTACAATTAGGTAAAGAGTGTGGCTTTGTAATAGAGTTGTTGCAAAGAGCTTACAATAGAGTTATTGTAAGGAGTGAGGGGTTTAAGAGCTTACTTCCTAGATTGGAATAGGTTGTAATATGAAGTTTACTCAGTTTAGTGGAGTTGAAATCCTACTGGGGTAGGTCGTAGTTTTTAATCCCTTGAGCAGGGAGTTTTTCACGTAAATATCGTGTGTCTTTTATTTTCTACTTATTTAATATGGGAACTAAGAGAGAACCTGGTTCTCTATACTGTTTGGTGGACTCCTAGTTTCTATCAATTGGTATCAGAGCAGGTTCTTTCTAAAAAATTAATATCTATAAAGGATCTTCATTATGGCTGCTCCACCAAACCTCGAGGAAGGACAATCAACCACAAGACCCTTCAAGATTCAATGGCAAGTACTATGGATGGTAAAACCAAGAATGCATGACTTCATCATGGCTGAGGACTCCGCGTTGTGGGACGTGATTTGTGATGGCCCCTTTATTCCCATGGAACCTGTTGGAGTGGGAACAAGGACTGTCCCAAAGACTAGAAAAGAATACAACGATGTTGACCGAAGGTGTCATGCCCCAACCTCGGGGAGCGCGACCGGCGCTCAACCGAGATACCCCGGTCAAGAAAGCCTATTCGATACTTTCTACCCGACCTTGCACATGAATAGAGTGGGGATGTATTACATTATTTGACGATAAGAAGATCACGTGAACAACACACTTTCATTACCATTAGTTACTTCGTTTATAATTTTCAAAATACATTACACAATCATTGTTTGAAGTGGAACATGTGATATAAACACAACATTCTAGTTTGACTTTACAACTCCAATATACAACTCATATTATGTCTACGGAGTCTCTACTAGATAGGAGTGACATGATAGTGCCGGCGACAAGGCCCTGACTATACCTCAAAACACTATACACATAAAGCCAAAAGACAGAAGTCCCTGATATGAAGTGGGGCTCACCAAGTCAGCGGAGAGGAGGATGTATAGTTATCACTGACCGATACCACCTGCTATGGAACCACTTGCATCCATTAAAAGATGCAGCGCCCCCGACAAAAAGGGACGTGAGTACATGTGGAATAGTACTTGTATATAAGGCAGACAAAACAACATATGAAAATATGGTAACTCAAATAAGAGCCAAATGAATTACATCAAGAAACTACGAAACGTCCCATAGAATCACATTTCAAGTCTTATTATACTTACTTCATTCTAAACTTCGTTTGGGATCAAGTGTGCCATATGAGCTATGCATGGGATAAAAAATATAATGTAAATGTGACAACATGTACAAACAAGGGCAATGGAAGTGGCATCTATTGTTCATATTGTATATGCGTCTCACCAGACCGTTCACAACCCTCTCTTACTATGCACCTATGCGTTTCACAAATCGTCCATAGGGTTCACAAATTATATTATATACCTATGTGTTTCATAGCCCGTCCATAGGATTCACATATTATATTGTACACTAATGTGTTTCATAGTCCGTCCATAGAGTTCACATATTACATTATGCACCTATGCGTTTCATAGCCTGTCCATAGTATCACCTATACAATACACCAATGCGTTTCATAGACTGTCCATAGGATTCATCTATATTATACACCTATGCGTTTCATAGACCGTCCATAGGATTTATCTATATTATACACCTATGTGTTTCATAAATCATTGATAGGGTTCAGACATATTATGCACATATGCGTTTCATAGACCATCCATAGGGTTCATTCATATTATATTATACACATATGTGTTTCATGGCCCGTTCATAGGGTTTACACATTATATTATACACATATGCGTTTCATAGTCCGTCCATAGGATTCATAACACATTATAATGCACATGACCATATATAAGCTCAAAGCGACATGCTTAACATTACATTCATGTTCATGCTCATCATGGGGAAACACGGCTCATTACATTAAAACATGTATGGTAGATAAATGAGTAGATTTCAATGGCACATGGGCCAAATTCTTTGCCATAAGATTCATCATCATTTAGCATAGGACATCTCTCTTTCATCCCGTTATATATTCTCTTGCCATCTTAATGTCATGACCCAAAATCTAACTAGTCGTGATGGCACCTGACCCAACCCGCTAGTTAAGCCAATTAACAACTATCCAATTCTAGTGAAATTTAATAAGACAATTAAGTAAAAGAAAATATCTGAATTGTATACTTTTCCCAAGGACTGGTAGTACAAATCATGAGCTTCTAAGATTAGGATTTACAAAGCTGGTATGAAATAAATACATCATCTGTTCGAAATGTATATAAACAGATTTTATGAATCTAAGGCTACCATGAACAAGAGGCAGCTACTACTGGAACGCAGGTACGTCTTCAATTCCAGCTCCCGTCGATCACAGCAACATCATCATCCAACATCTGCACGCAAGGTTCAGAAGTGTAATATGAGTACAACCGACCTCATGTACTCAATAAGTAACAAACCTAACCTTAGGTTGAGAGTAGTGACGAGCTGGAACAAAGGTCGGGTCCAACACCAATAGCCAATAACAGTTCATAACAACATAAAGCGAGTAATAAAAGAAGTAATTTGGAGATAAAATGCTTAGCTTTTTCATAGTTTCCCGAGAAATAGTTTCGCTTTTCAAGTATATCAGAGAAAACCCAAATCCTTTACCGAAATCGCCGAAAATACGAGTAAGTTTGAAAGCTATAATTTTTCCCAAAAATCGTTTCAATAATAAATAAGATGTTTCATTTTCTTTCCAGATAGCAAGTGTAAAATACCTCTCTATGCCCATATGCCAATATGTGTGAGAAGTCATGAATGACGTGATACCGTACAGCATGAGAAAAATGCATATCCATGCCTGTATGTCATGTGTGCATGTCAATGCAATGTATCTCAGAGATGAACTCATGTACTCACACTTTCAGAGTACTCAATCTCACTGTCTCACACTTTCCACTCATCACGCTCAATTACTCAGTATTGTATATGGCCAATCCGGCCCAGGGAAGATCCATCTCGGAATATATACATCAACCGACCATCAGCCACTCAGTACTGAGAAGGGCCAAATCCAGCCCGTGGGAAGATCCATCCCCAGGTATATAAATGCTTTAGACAAGATCCATCCCTCAATATAATCAACCGCGCTCACTAGGGGTGTGTGTAGACTCCGGAGGGGCTCCTTCAGCCCAAGCGCTATCATAAATCAGTTTAACCGTTGCGGCGTGCAGCCCAGGGCCTCACTCAGTCATCAATCTCTCCAGCCTCTCGGGCTCACAATGCCATAAAACTAGCCCAAAATGATGATGTGATGTGTCAATAAATGGTAACAGAGACTGAGATATGATATGCATATGAATGCGTATGACTGAGTATATAAAGCAATGAAAGCAGATAACTCAACAACGAAAATGACCTCAGTGGGTCCCAACAAGATAAGCATGTACCCTAGACATGGTTTCTAACATGGATCACAGCTCAATAGCTCAAGTTCGTAGAAATTTCATGGTTATAGGTAAGATCAGGTAACTACACAGTACCACAGAAATAGCGGAGTCACAATTCACACGATGCACACCCACACGCCTGTCACCTAGCATGTGCGTCACCTCAACACCAAACATATAACACATTTTCACACTGTACACTATATGAGTCGGAACAAGCTGTATCAATCCATAACCACAACCCAAGATGTAATCACCCGACATACCACACGACTCGCATACTCGTAGCAAAATTTCCGATCACAGTAGCTGCTCAAACAATCCAATACCGGTAATAAACCTCATGTCAAACAAAAACTCGTTCTAAAGCCTTTGTGTACTGCAGATGATGAAAGAAACACGCAGAAACTCATAACCATTCATCATATCAACAAGTCATGGAGATCCCTCTCCTTCGACAAGAACTATAGCCAATTTCTAAGCCGATCGGCGACATTATCCTTTCAAATATACCGCAATCAAATCCGATAGCACCCATTCTAGGTCCGACGAGCTCATCTTATCAAATACAAGCTACTCTACTGACATACCACACCAATACTACCCTGATCCACAAACCGTGCAATCCGTGCACCAATATGCAACAATTCAAATGTGCTCAAACATAGAAAATGACTCAACGAGAGGACTGTCCCGCAAGCTCAACAAGTACTACCACAATGCAATGCTAAAAAAACGATCACGCACCGTAGCACCATAACACATGAATATAACACAAAGAGTCATATCTCAACATAACTCTGCCTCAATATGCAACCCCCTCCAAACACTGGTCCATAGGAAATACCTCAAGCAACTCTGCTCAAAATCGATAACCATGCACAATTCGACATCAAGTACCCAAGGTGCATGACCATAACCACAGAGAAGAAAATGACACAATGCCATACAAACCCAAAAGAATATAACCAATGCACAATCAATCATGCATCACCCAAATACCTATCTCGCTCTAATTCCGCTATAAGGCTCCAACAGAGCCGCACCTAGTGTGCATATAACCAACAAATCACACCCCTCGTAGCATAGAAGAGCAATACATAGAACATATCAGAACACAGATAAGCTCAACTCTACTCGAATGGCACATCCCTCAACAATAGCAGTACGGAGTCAACTAATCCGACCCGGTGTAGAATACACATCCTCATTGGGCCTAACAATGGGCCTCGAATCAACTCTGGTCATCCACAAATAGATAAATAACCATCCAAAAGTCCACAATGACCTAACCATAACACATACCATCTTCTGACTAGCTTTGACCACATTTCCACAGTCCACAACCACGAAACAATCTGCTCCTGAGAACTCCTAGTCTCTAAATCCATAGAAAACATGAATCACCATATTTGGTCCCAACTCCGGCGTCCGAATGTCTAACACCTCTCTCATAAACGATCATTCCACGGGGAATACTTCTATAATTCTTTCGTGCCACCTAGAAAATTCTGAATATCATCAATCGATCAATTAGACGAGTACCACAATACTAAAGAAGCATCCGTAAGTCAAAACACAATGCGCCTTCTGAAATGCGCACCCTTCACAAGCAATACCAAGTAGTAATAGCATTCCTTTAAATACCGGAAACCGCCCATACTGTCTAAGAATTCAAGACCTTCTCTTCAAAACTGAACCGTGACTTGCACATGCAAATCTCAATCCTACACAACACACCACATCTATCATTCCATCATATGAAAAGTACGAGAATCTCATGATCAACTCTGAGTCGCCAGCAGAATACATACCCGATCAGTCAGAAACCTTCTATTTGATCTCATCCAAGAGAAAATCATAACACGCAGCATGCTCCTCACGCCAGTAGGAAATATCCATATCAAATCATGGTAGAAACCATCGAGAATTCTCCGGAACCTATTTGCACATAACCAAGTTATCATAACCGAATCCCCCTCTAACTCAACCAAGCCACGCGGGTCGCCAAAACCCAAGAGCATTGCCACAGAACACCCGAAGAGATTCACCACACCATAAGCACCCAAGAATCGATCACACCCATTACAGTGTTGGTTCAACCTACTACCAAATTGTCCTATTTCTCCGAGTTTCTTTCGAATTACCCTCAAGTTGACACTTCTCCATGTCAGAACACCATGATCCTTAACTAAAACTCACCCCACGAGATCCTAGCGTAAAACCACACCGCCCTAAGGCCCATAAGCCATTGAATTCCCTCTTAAGCACCCCCAAAGCACCATAACAGATACACCCACTCTAAAGAGACTTTATGTGAACCTAAAACTATTTCCTTCACCTCCTTGATACTAAAGTGTATAATCCACAATGATATAGAAATACCGTGAGTCTCGACACCATCCAATGTAAATCTCAAGTTCTAGCCATATACATATCCTGAAAATTCCCAGTTGCTACATATAAATCGTAAATCCATTAGAACCATTCTCGAGAGTCTTCCACTCTGCTCAAATCTCAATTAAACCAACCAAACGGACCGGACAACCTGTGCCCCATTAGCACACCAACACCCTAAGAAGTAATCTATACCTTTAAAAAATCGAGTGAATCCCTACTCCATGCGCACTACGTCCGTCACGAATAACAAACTCAAATCACCATGTGATCTCCATATACCCATAAAGTGTAATACATCATGCATCCAGAAATTCCCCTACTTAATTCATTCTCAAAACCAGCATCTGCAAGTCATAACCGATCCACAAGTATGCCTCAGACTGAAACTGATATGACAAATAACCAACATCTACAAGTCATAACCAATCAGACCGAAACCAACATCTGCAAGTCATAACCGATCCACAAGTATGCCTCGGACTGAAACCGATACGACACATAACCATACAATCAAATCGTCGATAGTAGACTCCCCCACTTAGCTCAAAGCCATGAAATAAAACATCAGATAACTTACAATAACCATACCCCATTACTGTAATGAGATTCAACTAAATCCTTCATAAGCTCGTGTAACACAAATTATCTCCAAATCTCGCATTCACCCTTGTAACAGTCAAGCCAACTTCCATAAGCGGTCCACTCAAATTGCAACACATATAATTCACTAGTAAAGGAGAACTCTCTACAAAAATAACATAGGGATCACGCAACCTCAGGACACCCCGCAGGAGATAATCCACCTGCTTTGCCTCAAATTGACATCTCTATATACCCTTCCACAGTCACAACTACTACGCAATCACTTAACCTTCCTGAGTCTAATCATGAAAATCTACTTCTCCATAATTAAAAAACATGAAAAATCCCTCAACACACCCACAACTCGTGCCAATATGTCAAATCAAGACAGCAATCAGGCACCCAATATTCCTTTTTACATCTCACGCAAACTCTTCCGCCACATTCAAACTATATGAACACATCTCACAGTCACATCATACTCATCACGTAGCCATCCAGCCACGAATTCCACTCATAGGGACACTACCGTACGTATAAGCCCAAAAGCACGTGCTCACACAATCAAAATCCCCGTGATCAAGCTACAGTCAAAACCCGGCCTGAAGTCCTCCAGACTGGCCGATAATCAGCACACCTAAATCATATCTCGCACCTCAACCAGGGAATCACAAGCCGTCGATGCACAGCCGATACCGAGTGCTCGTGCGCGCATACGAATGCGTGGAAAGAATTCAAAGAGTTATGCTTCAAGTTGGATCAATGTCGCACGATAAGTGTCACACCTCCTTTTTTACACACCACCCCGAAGGATAGTATATAAGGGAGTTTTTCCACTTTAAGTGACATTATTCGAAATGGGATTATTTATTCATTTTTTGTTCAGAGTCGCCACTTGGGATAGGTTTGTTTCTGGTGTCCCAAGTCACCGGTTTATTTTAAATCTCAAATCGAGGAAGATTTCGACTTTCTTTTTGAAGTCTACGAACCAGAAATTCTGAATAAGGAATTCTGTTAACCCGAGGGAAGGTGTTAGGCACCCCCGAATTCCGTGGTTCTAGCACGGTCGCTTAAACTATTACAATTGGCCTATTATCTTATTTTAATACATGTTCAAACCTATGATGCCATTTTAAACTGTTAACCGCTTTTAATTAATTTTAAAGAAGATTTAACATCGTCTAAACCATGTCTTTGGACCGCGTCACATGAAATGCACCCGCAATCCGAAACACATTTTATTCAACGTTGTGAGATTTAGAGTTGGGTCACATGAAATGCACACCCGAGTTTAGGAAGGTAATATTATTAACATACGCGCCTAAAGCAACTACGCGTTTTTAACTTTGCGAGGGCCATGGAAATTTGCTAAATGGCACGCCTCGAATTCTAAGTATTTTAAAAGAAATAATTAAATGAGAGCCACGCATTTGAGGTTTTATTTGGCGCGGCGCACCTCGATTCCATTTTTAAGAGGATATTCAAACTAAAAGCTCGGAGTGCCATAGACTATATTTTATCTAGTATATCTCACCTCCCATTTATCTATTAGTCTGATTAATTATCACAAGACAAAGTAAAGAAAAATTTATTTCAAGCTAACATGAGGATTTATGTGAGTGGAGAAACCATTTGGCAAAGGGGTTGACCCATCGCCAAACATGCAGACGGCCCAAGGGAAAAGAAAATAATTCAAGTTCGGAAAGGACTGTCCAGTTTTGGGCCCAGGGGTGAGCCCAACATCGAATCCCTAATGCCTGAAACGGCCAATGTGCCATGCAATGCCAAATGAATGAGGGCATCAATATTTATTGGGCTCAGACTTGAGCCCAGGTGCAGGCCCTATTATTGAAACCAGGCAGGCCCCAATTTACTGAAAACTCAAGCAATAATAGATACTAAACAGTTGGAATTAATTTAACTTTGAGAAACAAAGAGAACAGGAGAACGAGACCCAAGTTCAAGTCTCCAAGTGCTCATTCCGTATTGAAAAATCATGAGGTATATCAACATCAAACCCAACAATGCAAGTTACACGTTCGCACAAATTTGAAACTATTCAAGCTAGATTAATGAGCATTTGCATAGACCTCAAACTTCAATTACATACCCTTTTTCATGCATACAACAGCAGAAACCAACTTTAAGGATTTTCAAGTGGACAATCTAACATTAAAATTACCATAAACATGCCTACAACTATGCCAAAGCCATTTTAATCAAGTGACTGTAAAATTAACGAATGACCTTTAAACCATCAATGATTTTTTACAAAGCACAGTAACACATAATCTCCAAACACTACATTGTAGACCATGAAAGAACAGATTTGCTAAACTATTTCCTAATCAGATAGTCCACTTAACAGTCCAAACAGCCTGAGTTATTACACTTAAACAGATTCGAATCCAAATAACAATGACACACGACATCAAACATGAAGATGAATAAATAGAGTCCATTGTTTAACTTATTAATACAGATGCAAAATACCACATCAAGTCACTTTCACATACCCAAATTCAAAGGAAAAGACCCTAACTAACATCTATAACTTGAAGTCTGATTATGGAACATATAAACAGTAAAGAAAAAGGGGAAATCAGCTTCAAGTGGAGTCTTCATTTAATAAAACTTCCAATCTTTTACATGCTTAACAATCAGGCCTCAATCATGAGCTAAAGAAGTACCTGGGAAAGCAAAATAGGAGGAAAAGGAAGGGCTCAGCAAAGCAGAATAGGATCAGCAGGTACAACAGTAGAAATTAGCACCAAAACAACCAATAAAACAGCTCCAAACCCAGAATGACAGATAGCAGCTCAAGATATCAGATTCAAACCAAACAAACAGCCTAACAAAGCTTTAAATCAAAACTTCGATTACTAGGTTCAAGCCATTTCTTCACTCAGATGAATTCAAACAGTTTCAGAAGTTGAAAAGGGATCAAAAATCACTGAAAATTTAATGAAACAGTAGCTTTTCTTTTATTCTCAGTCGTCTCTCTTTTTACTGGATCTTTAGCTCTTTCAAAAATCCGAATTCAGCTGCAAGTAACTATGCCTTTATAGGCAAGTTACTAGGGCAGCCTTAAGGGCTTAGTTATTTCATTTTTAGTCCTTTTCAGCTTTTCCTTTTTGCTATTTAGTCCCTAATTTTCTGACTTGTTGATCAAGTAAGTGTACTATGCAGCTTCTAGGAAGCTTCTTGGGTAGTTACTTGAGAGATTCTCTCAGTAACTTACCCAATTTACCCCTAAGTGCCTTGTTTTTTACCCCCTAAACCTCAGACCAAAATGTGGGCCAAGTTGAACCTGGGCTGACCCGTTTAGGAGTCTAGCCCAATCCTGAAACTTCAAAGTAGGAGACTCAATCCCAAACAACATCAAATTAACAAACGAAAATCAAAATAAAAAAAAACAAAAACAATTCAAGCAACTCTGGAAATTCAATTAATGCGACTAACACCTAATGAACTGAAATTAAATTACTAAAAGATTATTAACCCTAATTAAAGAAAGGAAAACTAATCATGCAAGGTAAAGAAGTGTTCTGAAACTGGGGATCGTGAAAGGGTCCAAAAAGGAGAAACAGATGAAAGGGAAAGGAACAATAATGAAAGGTGTCCTCATCTGTAGTGTTTTGGATGATTTCATCAGANTGTGTAAACACACAGGCAAAGGCCATTATAGCCTAGAAACCTCAAAAGGTCCACTGACTTTGAATTTGGAAATAGAGCTCAGTTCTTTGATTTAATATTCGAGCCGTTAGAGGAGGATTCGAGAGAAAGGGAGTAGAAATTGGTGGAGAGGAGGTAGTGGGGGTTCAGGGGTATGATTTTGGTGGGGTTTGGGGGTGGCGCCGCCACCAGAGGATGCTAGGGCGACGCTAGGGTTCCACCCTTTGATTTGAGATTTGAAGGGTTTCACAGGGATTCGAAGGAAGATGATTAAGGATTTGTCAAGAGGGAGTTGAGGGAGGTATTTGGTGTTGGTTTGAGGTTAGTTTATGGTGGCGCCGCCACCGGTGGGGTTGAGAATTTGGGGGCGGCGGCGTCAGGGTTCTGAAGAGAGGTTGTGAAGGAGATGATCGGATGGGGTGGGGGGGGGTTGTTTGGACAGTTAAATACTCCGAAGACCTCACTTCCCAACCGTTGGATGAGGAGAACCTCGACGGTCCAGATGGCTTGTAGCAAAAACGGGGTCGTTTGGGTCTTAATGGGAGACGGACCGGGTCTTTGAGTGATTCGGCCGGGCATTTGGGGTATTTTGGACGGGTTTCAGGCGCAAAGGGTTTGGGCTTGGGGTGGATTTGGCCCAAGTTGGATCTTTAATAAAGAAGACTAAATTCTTTTAATTTCTTTTCTTTTTCTTTTCAAATTAAAATAAAAAACCTAAATTAACTCTTAAAAACTAAATTAACCTACCAAATTATATTAAGCTCTAATTAATAATCAACACAATTAATTAAATACCAAATTAAGGAAAACTAACAAAATTCAAAGCCAAAAGCAATGCAAAAAATAAATTAATTTTTTGTGATTTTTCTATTTTTGGTAAAACCCTAATTACTAATTAATCTAAAATATGTAAAATTAAAACCTAAATGCAAATGCAATATATATTTTGTATTTTTTGTGAATTATATAAATTAAAAATGCATACAAAAATGCAAACAAATACGAAAATTATGCAATTAATTCCTAAAATCAAATAATTAAAAGAAAAATCCTAATTTTAAGAATCCTGTAGGAGTAATTCACGCGAGGCAAAAATCACGTACTCACAATAAGGAAAGAAAGATGGGAAGTATATATCCTAAATGCCATGTAGCCTCTCGAAGATAGGTATGGACATCATCATACCGATCTGCAAGACTCTACAAGACACTTGCTCATGACTTGTAGAACCTATGAACCTAGAGCTCTGATACCAACTTATCACGATCCAAAATCCAACAAGTCGTGATGGCACCTGACCCAACCCGCTAGGTAAGAAAATTAACAACTATCCAATTCCAACGAAATTTGATAAGAAAATTAAGTAAAAGAAAATATCTGAATCCTATAAATTTCCCAAGGACTGGTAGTACAAAATCATGCGCTTCTATGATTAGGATTTACAAAGCTGGTATGAAATAAATATATCATCTGTTCAAAATGTATATAAACAGATTTTTATGAATCTAAGGCTACCATGAACAAGAGGCAGCTACTACCGGAACGCAGGTACGTCTTCAATTCTAGCTCCCGTCGATCACAACAACATTATCATCCAATATCTGCACGCAAGGTGCAGAAGTTTAGTATGAGTAAAACCGACCCCATGTACTCAATAACTAACAAACCTAACCTTAGATTGAGAGTAGTGACGAGCTGGAATAAAGGTCGGGTCCAACACCAATAGCCAACAACAGTTCATAACAACATAAAGCAAGTAATAAAAGAAGAAACTTAGAGATAAAATGCTCAGTTTTTTCATAGTTTCCCGAAAAATAGTTCCGCTTTTCAAGTATATCAGAGAAAACCCAAATCCTTTACCAAATTCATCGAAAATACGAGTAAGTTTGAAAACTGTAATTTTTCCCAAAAATCCTTTCAATAATAAATAAGATATTTCATTTTCTTTCCAGATAGCAAGTGTGAAATACCTCTATATGCCTGCCAATATGTGTGAGAAGTCATGAATGACGTGCTACCGTACAGCATGAGGAAAATGCATCTCAATGCTTGTGTGCATGTCAATGCAATGTATCTCAGAGATAAACTCATGTACTCACACTCTCAGAGTACTCAATCTCACTATCTCACACTTTCCACTCATCATGCTCAATCACTCAGTACTGTATATGGCCAATCCGGCCCAGGGAAGATCTATCCCGACATATATACGTCAACTGACCATCAGTCACTCAGTACTGAGAAGGGCCAAATCCATCACGTAGGGAAGATCCATCCCCGGGTATACAAATTCTTCAGAAAAGACCCATGTCCAAGGAAGATCCATCTCTCAATATAATCAATCGCTCATTAGGGGTGTGTGCTGACTCCGGAGGGGCTCCTTCATCCCAAGCGCTATCATAAATCAGTATAACCGCTACGGCGTGCAGCCCTATCCTATAAATATCACTCATAATCAGGCCCTCGGCCTCACTCAGTCATCAATCTCTCAGTCTCTCGGGCTTAGAATGCCATAAAACTAGCCAAAATGATGATATGATGTGTCAATAAATGGTAACAGAGACTGAGATATGATATGCATATGAATGCGTATAACTGAGTACATAAAGCAATGAAAGCATATAACTCAACAGCGAAAATAAACTCAGTGGGTCGCAACAAGATAAGCATGTACCCTAGACATAGTTTCTAACATGGATCACAGCTCCATAGCTCAAGTTCATAGAAATTTCATGGTTATAGGCAAGATCAGGTAACTACACAGTACCACAGAAATAGCGGAGTCAGAATTCACACGGTGCACGCCCACACGCCCGTCACCTAGAAAGTACATCACCTCAACACCAAACATATAACACGTAATTTGGGGTTTCATACCCTCAGCACCAAGTTCAGAAGTGTTACTTACCTCAAACAAGCCAAATCCAATACCCAACAAGCCAAACGATGCTCCAAAAATGCCATCCCGTACATATCGACCTCCAATCGGCTCAAAACTAGCCAAAAGCAACTCAAATACATCAAATAATGCCAAAGAAAACAAACCCAATCGATAAAGGTCAAATCTTTAATCAAAATTCCAAAATTGACATAAAAGTCAAACTCGGGGCCTGATAAGTTAGGATTTTACCATGATTATACCCCTTACTTGCTATTGCTTTTGTTACAAATTGCCACAAAATAGTCCCAAAAGGCTTACAAGTTGTGCTTGATTGCAGGTTTGAGCGAAAAGGTGACAAATGTCAAAGATCGGCTCAAAACGGAGTGAGACTTGCCAAGTGTCAAGAACAAGTGAAGTTGAGGAACAGGAAGACCTAGCGCGGACCACACTGATATGCCACGCGGCCGCGCTAGGAGATTCAGAGAGGGGTAAATTGAAGTGCAAGCCATGCGGCCGCACTCTATTTCTGCGCGGTTCGCGCAAGGGAAGTTCAGAGAACCACCAGTGCAGGCTTAAGTTCCACGCGGCCGCGCTACATATCAGTGCGGTCCGCGTGAAGGAGATTCAGAGGCCTGGAGATTTGACCAAGTCAAACCATGCGGCCGCGCCCCATTTCTGCACGATCCGCGCCGACCCTCCGCCGCGGCCGCGCTACATTTCTGCGCGGTCCGCAGCCCCCCAACTTCAGAGATGAGATTTGAGAGTTCAAAGAGCCTACACGGCCGCGCTACCTTTTTGCGCGGTCCGCGCTGACCCCGCAGGGGTATTTTTGTCCAGATTTTTCAGCTCGGTATAAATAGATCTTTTTACCATTTTTAGGTCAAGTTTTAGATTCTGAACAAGAGCTGTGCTCGTGGGACGTATTTTGTAGCCTATTTTGGCAATTTTCCTCTTCAATATCATAATTTCTAATTAGTAATCAATCATTATGTTATTTTCATCATCTATTTCTTCTGTTTCTTCACTAATTATGTCTAGCTAAACCCATTAGCTAGGGTTGTGGCTCAACCCTAGTGTGGGTAGTTAATGGGTGTTGCATTCTAGGGTGAGATTGAGATTGGGTGTTTGTTATTTGGGTTAATTTTGTGTTTCAATCTAGAATTTGTGGTTGCAAACATGAATTCAAGCTTAGTGGGTCTAACTCTTCTTGAGAAAGAGAGTCTATGACCCTAAAGTTGACCCAACAAGGAATTGGGATGGACCCATGAGAATGGTAGTCCCAATTAACGGGTTAAACCTCGAAAGAGTAACTACCCTACTTGAACCCTAGTTGCCTCGTCTAATTGGCCTACCTAATTGGTCTCGAGAGAGTCAATTGGGCAAAATCGTTCTCTCTACCGAGAGGTGTGAGAATGAATACAATTGTGCAACGGTTATAGCATAAGCCCCAAATTATCAATCTCCCCTTAGTAACTTCGACCCGTTAGCCAGCCACCTAGGTAGTGTCACGACCCTAGTGCTTTTCTCCATAGTTAATACAACTTAGCGATATTTCCTTAGCATAATTTAGCTTTAATCCTTAGATTACAATAGTAGTTTTAAATATAAAAACCCCAAAAATGTTTGGAGTGCATTAGAAGTACAACCGCAATTCTAGGCTAGACAGCTATTCAACTCCTTTCCTAGCTCCCTGTGGAATTTCGATCCCGATCTACTATTCGGGTATTAGTTGTTGCTACCCGCTCTTCCTACCATTGTGCAGAGTTGAGACGGCTGCGATCACTTTTTGGCGCTGTTGCCGGGGAGCTTACGGTGTTGACTATCTGTGTAGCTAGTTTCGTGTTTTGCTTCTCTTTCCCTCTTGTTTACTAATTTTGTTTGTGTCGATCTATCAGGTACAAATGGCTCTCAACGGAAATGACCCTCTTGGCAATGTTTTGGCGGGGGAGGAGGTTGAAGATATTGATCAAGTTGAGCTACCGGCACCTCAAGTACCACGTAGAGGTAGAAATGCCAATGCAAATCTGAATGGGCAAATCCCAGACCCTCCTCCGCCACCGCCAAGAGTGGCTCCAAGGGTGCCGCCAAATCAAGGGTATGCTAGTGCTATTGTTCCTCCCCGAATCCGGGCAGGGAACTTTCAAATTAC
>NW_017673272.1:138810-142775 GCF_001879085.1 Nicotiana attenuata
GAACCCTTGCACGAGATCTGGGAACGCTATAGAACAATGGTGAAGGAGTGCCCTAACAATGACATGACTGAGGCGATGATCCAGTAGACTTTTTATAGGGGCATCAACACCACAAATCAGTGCATTGTGAACCAATTGGCCGGTGGGAACTTTATGAAACTTTCTTACCAAGAAGCTTGTGATGTCCTTGATGAAATGGCCGACACTTCTTCGGCATGGCAAAGCCGAGCAAATGTGCCCCAAGGTGACCCCACGGTCATCCATTTGCACAAGGAATTAAATGACCATGGCCAAGCTATTGCCGAACTTACAACAACAATTAATCAATTGGCGAAGGCGCAATTGCAACAAGTTCAAAGCCCGCGCCAAGTCAATGCAATGGAGAATGTGTCTATGTTAAAAAGGGGGCAAAGGGGGCAACAACAACAACAAGGTAATTGTGAGCAGTTTGACAACAACAATGATGGTGGTGGTTATTCGAACGAGTGCTATGATGAGCAAAGTGAGGAATGCCAATATGTCAATAACTACCAAGGAAATAGAGGAAATCAGGGAAATCAACAATGGCACCCCCAAGGTAATTGGGGCAATCAACAAGGTGGCGGATATTGGAACAACAATAATCAACAAGGAGGAGGAAATTGGAACGGGAATAATCAAAACAACAATTGGGGGAACCAAAATAACAATCAAAGCAATTGGAATGGGAACAATAGCAATTGGGGTAACAACAATCAAGGCGGGTGGAATAATAGTGGCAATCAAGGCAACCGGGGGCAAGGCTTTCAAAGGCCCCCCATGTACCAACAACCGAATAATCCACCCCCCTTTCAATCACAAGGGACTAGTTCTCCGGGGAGTGATATGGGACGGATAGAAATGATGTTCGAGCAGATGATGAAGAAGAACCAAGATTCTGACGCACAATTGGCTTCACATAACACATCTATCCGGAACCTAGAGGTGCAAATAGGATAAATTTCTCAAGCCTTAAATACCCGACCTAAGGGTGCGCTACCAAGTGACACGGTAGTGAACCCGAAGGGGGTAACAATCATGTGATGGCAGTTACAACTAGGAGTGGGAGAGGCGGTGATGTGTATGCCTCAGATGAGAATCGAGTTGTGAATGATGAAGAGTCGCATGATGATGATGTGCCTTTGAATGTTGACAATGTGGTTGAACCAATAGTGACAAATGATGTGCGGATTGATATTGATGATGAGGCCGGGGTAGAGACTCAAGATGCCGTGAACACGTCTAGGGAACACATTATTGATATACCCGAGCCGGCGGTACCCAAGGCTAAGGCACCCGTGCCTAGGCCACCCCCACCTTACCCGCAAAGATTAGCAAAGCAAAAAGGAGACAACCAATTCAAAAAATTCATTGAAATGATGAAGAGTCTTACTATAAATGTGCCATTGGTGGAAGCCCTTGAACAAATGTCGGGGTACGCAAAATTTATGAAGGATTTGGTAACCAAGAAGAGGTCGATGGAGTGTGAAACAATTAAAATGACGCATCAAGTGAGTTCTATTGTTCATTCTATGGCCCCAAAACTCGAGGATCCAGGTGCTTTCACTATCCCGTGCACTATTGGTAGTGCGGATTTTGCTAAAGCCCTATTTGACTTGGGGGCTAGTATTAACTTGATGCCATATTCCGTTTTCAAGACCTTGGGGATCGGTCAACCGAGACCAACTTCCATGCGACTTCAAATGGTGGACCGATCAATGAAGCGTCCCTTGGGCATAATCGATGATGTTCTTGTTCGTGTTGATAAGTTCATATTGCCGACGGATTTTGTGGTATTAGATTGCGAAGTGGATTTTGAGGTGCCAATCATTCTTGGAAGACCTTTCCTAGCTACGGGGAAGGTGTTGGTTGATGTGGAAGCAGGGGAGTTGACATTCCGTGTGGGTGATGAGAAAGTGGTATTTCATGTGTGCAAATCAATGAGACAACCCAACAGCACGGAGGTGTGTTCATTTGTGGACATTGTCACAGCTGTGATAGTAGATGACACAAGTTCCTTGATAAATGTTGAAGATCCTCTTGAGGCAGTGCTTCTTAATATGGATGTCAATGATGATGATGTCGGTAGAGTGGAGTGCGTGAATGCATTGCATGGTATGGGTTCATATTCATATGAGCCTAGGAAGCTATCTTTGGATCTTGAAAATCACAAAACTCCACCTACCAGGCCATCGATTAAGGAGCCACCGGTGTTGGAGTTGAAGCCACTTCCTCCACACCTCAGGTATGAGTTTTTGGGTTCAAATTCTACTTTACCTGTTATTCTTTCTTCTTGCCTAACTAACATGCAGGTTGATGCCACTTTGGCGGTTCTTCAAAAGCGCAAAAAGGCGATTGGATAGCATTGGCCGATATTCGGGGGATAAGCCCCGCATTTTGCATGCACAAGATCATTTTGGAGGAGGATGCAAGGCCATCTCTTGAGCATCAAAGAAGATTAAATAAGGTGATGCAAGAAGTGGTGAAGAAGGATTCGAAAGCAAGACTGATGAGGTGGGTGCTACTCCTTCAGGAATTTGACCTAGAGATTGTGGATAGAAAGGGAAGCGAGAATCAAGTTGCGGACCATTTGTCCCGGTTAGAGGAAGAGGGGAGACCATGTGATGGTATTGAGATTAATGATAGATGCCCCGACGAGCAGCTTCTTTCCATTTCTATGTGTGATATGTCATGGTTCGCGGACATCGCCAACTTCATTGTGACTGGTAATGTCCCGTGTGAGCTCTCTTCCACCCAAAGTAAGAAACTCAAGCGGGATAGCTTGGATTTCTATTGGGATGATCCGTATTTGTTTAAAATTTGCACGGATGGGGTGATAAGAAGATGTGTACTGGAAGGTGAGCAAATAAGCATATTGGAGGCGTGTCACTCTTCTCCCTATGGAGGCCATCATGGGGGGTGAGGACGGCCTCAAAAGTTTTGAGTTGCGGATTCTATTGGCCGACATTGTTCAAGGATGCTAGTGACTTGGTGAAGAGATGTGATGCATATCAAAGAGCTGGCGGTATTTCAAAGAAGGATGAGATGCCCCTCATACGATTCTCGAGGTGGATATTTTTGATGTTTGGGGAATCGATTTCATGGGTCCGTTCGTGAGCTCTTGTGGTAACACTTATATTCTCATGGCGGTGGATTATGTCTCAAAATGGGTGGAAGCCGTGGCTTTACCCAACAATGAAGCCCGAAGTGTTGTAGCATTCTTGAAAAAGAGTATCTTCACGAGGTTTGGTACTCCTCGGACCATTATTAGTGATGGGGGTCCCATTTTTGCAACAAGGCTTTCGACTCATTGCTTGCTAAGTATGGAGTCAACCACAAAGTGACCACCCCCTATCATCCACAAGCCAGCGGTCAAGTGGAAGTCTCAAATCGGGAAATCAAGAGTATCTTGTCCAAGACGGTAAATGCTAATAGGACCGATTGGTCAAAGAAATTGGATGATGCTTTTTGGGCTTATCGGACGGCTTACAAGACTCCAATTGGTATGTCTCCGTATCGTTTGGTGTTTGGTAAGGCTTGCCATCTTCCGGTGGAACTTGAGCGCAAGGCTATGTGGGCGTTGAGGAAGTTGAACTTGGAATGGGATGTTGCAGCCAATCTCCGTGTGGAGCAATTGAATGAGCTTGATGAGATTAGATTTCATGCCTACTCCAGCTCGTCCTTGTATAAGGACAAGATGAAGTACCTTCACGACAAATATGCTCGGGGAAAGGAATTCAAAGTTGGTGATATGGTTCTTCTTTTCAATTCCCAGTTGAGGTTATTTCCGGTCAAGCTCAAGTCTAAGTGGAGTGGCCCTTTTGAAGTGGTATTTGTGACTCCTTTTGGTGCTCTTGATCTCAAAAACAAAAATGGTGAAGTATTCCGGGTCAATGGGCATCGTGTGAAGCATTACTTGGGGAAGATTGATGACAGCCACGTGGTGG
>NW_017673273.1:0-52083 GCF_001879085.1 Nicotiana attenuata
CACAGATGGTTAGGACACGTGCTACTCGAGATGATCAGGAACCCGCGCCTCCTACTGCAACCGCCAGAGGCCGGGGCCGGGGGAGAGGTCGAGGACGCGCACGTGGTGCAGCCAGAGCACCTGCGCGAGCTACCGTCGAGGTACCACCAGCAGATCCAGCCGGAGCCCAAGCACCTGGCACACCTACTACTGCCACTACTACTCCAGCGCTCCAGGAGACTTTGGCTCAGTTCATGAGCATGTACACCACCTTGGCTCAGGCAGGGTTGCTTCCCATTGCTGCAGCCACATCCCAGGCCAGGGGAGGAGCACAGACTTCCGTCGTCCGCACTCCTGAGCAGCGAGTGCAGGTTGAGCAGGCTCCCGAGATTATTCTGGCACCGCCTGCAGCGCCAGTTCAGCCCGAGGATGGGTCAGCTGCTTCAGAGGACGAGCAGCGGAGACTTGAGAGGTTCAAGAAGTATGATCCCCCAGTGTTCAGTGGATTAGCATCAGACGATGCCTTGGGATTTCTAGAGGAGTGTCATCGTATTCTTCGCACTATGGGCATAGTGGAGTCCAGCGGGGTTTCTTTCACTGCTTTTCAGCTTCGGGGAGCCGCCTATAATTGGCGGCGGATTTATGAGATAGACAGTCCAGTCGAGGCTGCTACACTGACTTGGACCCAGTTCTCGGATATGTTTATGAGAGAGCTTGTCCCCCAGAGTCTCAGGGATGCATGGCACGCAGAGTTTGAGCATTTGCGCCAGGGTGCTATGGCCGTTTCAGAGTATGTTATCCGTTATACCAGGTTGGCCAGGCATGCACTGGCTTTGGTTGCAACAGTTCGGGAGAGAGTTCGCAGGTTCATTGAGGGTCTTATTCCACCCATCAGATCTAGTATGGCTCGAGAGTTGGAGATGGACATTCCTTATCAGCAGGTAGTGAGCATTGCTAGGAGGATAGAGGGTATGCTCGCCAGGGAGCGAGGAGAGAGGGAGGCCAAGAGGTCTCGAGAGTCGGGTCACTACTCTGGTGCCCGTACCCCATCAGTAGGTCGTTATGGCAGAGGTTATTCGGTCGCCCTGTACATTCAGCTCTTCCAGCAGCCGGCAGTACTCCAGCTCCACCTACACCTCAGGAGCCTTATTATGCACCTCTTGTTTCTAGCGCGCCTCCTGCGCGGGGTGCTTCCGGAGATTAGTCCAGCAGACCTGGCCCTAGTCAGTCACAGGCACCGCGTCCTCCCAGAGCTTGTTACGAGTTTGGTGATACACGTCACTTGGTGAGGGATTGCCCCAGACTTGGGAGGAGCACGCCCCCATAGACTTCTCGGCCACAGCGTGCTCCTCAGGGTTCTCAGGCCATGGTCACAGCTCCAGCTGCTACCCACCTGCCCAGTCGGCTAGGGGCGGAGGTGGGGAGATAGAGGTCGCCCTTGCGAGAGGGGCCGGGCCAGATATTATTGTATTCCTGCTCGCACTGAGGCTGTTGCCTCCGACTCTGACATTACAGGTATTATATTGGTTTGTCATAGAGAGGCATCGGTTCTATTCGATCCGGGCTCTACTTACTCTTATGTATCTTCTTACTTTGCTCCGTATTTGGGTGTGCCTCAGGATTCTTTGAGTGCCCCCGTTTATGTTTCTACTCCTGTGGGAGATTCTCTTATTGTGGACCACGTTTATCGGTCATGTTTGGTTACTACTCGTGGTTTTGAGACCAGAGCAAATTTATTGTTACTCGGTATGGTGGATTTTGACATTATTCTGGGCATGGACTGGTTGTCACCCCATTTTTCTATTCTTGATTGTCACGCCAAGACCGTGACACTGGCTATGCCAGGTATCCCGCGTGTTGAGTGGAGTGGTACTTTAGATCACACTCCCAGTAGAGTTATCTCTTTTCTTAAAGCTCAGCGCATGGTTGAGAAGGGGTGTGCCGCGTATTTGGCTTATGTGAGAGATGTTAGTGTTGATACCCCTTCTGTTAATTCTGTTCCAGTAGTACGGGATTATCCCAATGTATTTCCAGCTGATCTTCCGAGCATGCCACCTGATAGAGAGATTGATTTTGGCATTGATCTGTTGCCGGGCACTCAGCCCATTTCCATTCCTCCGTATCGTATGGCTCCTCCTGAGTTGAAGGAGTTGAAGGATCAGTTGCAGGAATTGCTTGGTAAGGGTTTTATTCGACCCAGTGTTTCACCGTGGGGTGCTCCTGTTTTGTTTGTGAAGAAAAAGGATGGTTCTATGCGCATGTGTATTGACTACCGCCAGTTGAACAAGGTTACAGTGAAGAACCATTGTCCTTTGCCTCGTATAGATGATCTGTTTGACCAGCTTCAGGGCGCACAGGTGTTTTCTAAGATTGACTTGCGCTCAGGTTACCATCAGTTGAAGATCGGGAGCCAGATATCCCGAAGACTGCCTTCAGGACTCGATATGGCCATTAAGAGTTCCTTGTCATGTCATTTGGGCTGACCAATGCCCCTGCAGCTTTCATGCATTTGATGCACAGTGTGTTCAGGCCATATCTTGACTCGTTCGTGATTGTTTTTATTGATGATATTCTGGTGTATTCCCGGAGTCGGGAAGATCATGAGCAACACCTGAGGACCGTGCTACAGACCTTGAGGGAGAAAAAGTTATATGCAAAGTTCTCAAAATGTGAGTTTTGGCTGAGTTCTGTGGCATTCTTAGGCCATGTGATTTCTAGTGAGGGTATTCGGGTGGATCCAAGGAAGGTAGAGGCCGTGCAGAGTTGGCCCAGGCCGTCCTCAGCTAGAGAGGTTCGCAGTTTCCTTGGCTTGGCGGGTTACTACCGTCGTTTCGTGGAGGGATTTTCATCGATTGCTAGATTAACCCAGAAGGGTGCCCCATTTCAGTGGACAGAGGAGTGTGAGGTGAGCTTTGAGAAGCTCAAGACAGCTTTGACTACAGCCCCAATCTTGATGTTGCCTACCGGTTCGGGGTCTTATACTATCTATTGTGACGCCTCGAGAGTTGGCCTTGGAGCGGTGTTGATGCAGGACGGTAGGGTGATTGCCTACGCGTCCAGACAGTTGAAGATACATGAAAAGAATTACCCTGTCCACGACCTTGAGTTAGCTGCCATTGTTCATGACTTGAAGATCTGGCGTCATTATTTATATGGAGTGCCTTGCGAGATCTATACTGATCATCGGAGTTTGCAGCACTTGCTCAAGCAAAAGGATCTCAATATGCGTCAGAGGAGGTGGTTAGAGCTGCTGAAGGATTATGACATCACTATCCTGTATCACCCGGGCAAGGCCAATGTGGTGGCGGATGCCTTGAGTCGCCGGGCGGAGAGTTTGGGGAGTTTGGCATATCTACCAGCTTCAGAGAGGCCTATGGCGATGGATGTTCAGGCCTTAGCCAGTCAGTTCGTGAGATTGGATCTTTCAGAACCCAGTCGGGTTCTAGCTTGTGTGGTTTCCCGGTCTTCCTTATTTGATCGTATCAGGGAGCAGCAGTATGAGGACCCTCATTTACTTGTCCTTAAGGACAAGATTCAGCGCAGAGATGCCAGGGATGTGACCATTGGAGATGATGGAGTATTGAGGATGCAGGGCCGGATTTGTGTGCCCAATGTTGATGGTCTTCGAGAGATGATTCTTGCAGAGGCCCATAGTTCACGGTATTCCATCCATCCGGGTGCCGCGAATATGTATCAGGACCTGAGGCAGCACTACTGGTGGAGGCGGATGAAGAAAGATATAGTTGGCTATGTGTCTAGATGCCTCAACTGCCAGCAGGTGAAGTATGAGCACTAGCGCCCGGGTGGGTTGCTCCAGCAGATAGAGATTTCGGAGTGGAAATGGGAGCGCATCACCATGGATTTTGTATCTGGACTTCCACGGACCTTGAAGAAGTTTGATTCCATTTGGGTTATTGTGGACCGGCTGACCAAGTCCGCTCATTTTATTCCTGTGTGTACCACTTATTCATCGGAGCGGTTGGCGGAGATTTATATCCGGGAGATCGTCTGTCTGCATGGTATTCCAGTTTCTATCATTTCGTACAGAGGTACTTAGTTTACATCGCGGTTCTGGAGAGCGGTGCAGCAGGAGTTAGGTACTCGGGTGGAGTTGAGCACAACATTTCACCCCCAGACGGACGGACAGTCCGAGCGCACTTTTCAGATTCTTGAGGATATGCTCCGTGCGTGTGTGATTGAGTTTGGAGGGTCTTGGGATCATTTCTTGCCACTGGCGGAGTTTGCTTACAACAATAGTTATCAGTCCAGCATTCAGATGGCGCTGTATAAGGCTTTATATGGCAGGAGGTGTAGATCCCCGGTGGGTTGGTTTGAGCCGGGTGAGGCCAGGCTATTGGGCACAGAGTTAGTACAGGATGCATTGGAGAAGGTTAAGATGATTCAGGATAGACTCCGTACAGCCCAGTCCAGACAGAAGAGTTACGCGGACAGGAAGGTTCGTGATGTTTCATATATGGTTGGTGAGCGGGTTCTGCTTCGGGTTTCGCCTATGAAAGGCGTTATGAGATTTGGGAAGAAAGGAAAGTTGAGTCTGAGATTTATTGGCCCTTTTGAGATCTTGAGGCGAGTTGGGGAGGTTGCTTATGAGCTTGCCTTACCTCCCAGTTTGGCCGGAGTTCATCCGGTATTTCATGTTTCGATGCTCCAGAGGTATCACGGTGATCCGTCACACGTGTTGGATTTCAGTTCAGTCCAGTTGGACAAAGATCTATCCTATGTTGAGGAGCCAGTGGCTATATTGGACAGGCAGATCAGGAAGTTGAGGTCAAAGAACATAGCTTCAGTGAAGGTTCAGTGGCGGGGTCAGCCGGCCGAGAAGGCGACTTGGGAGACCGAGCTGGATATGCCCAGCAGTTACCCTCATCTTTTCACAAGTATGTTCTTTATGCTCGTTCGAGGACGAAGGAATGTTTAAGTGTAGGAGGATGTGACGACCCGGCCGGTCGTCTTAAGAATTTACGCCCCGATCCCCCGTTAACTGCTTCCCCTAGCTATTTTGGTTTTCCGGGACGTTCGGTATTGAGTTTCGGAGAGCTTTGGAACACTTAGTCCCTAAATGAGAGCTTAAGTGTTGAAAAGTGGTCCGTAGTCGGAATAGTATGAAGACGACCTCGGAATGGAAATCTGATGGTTCCGTTAGCTCCGTTAGGTGATTTCGGAGTTGGGAGCGTGTTCGGAATGTATTTTGGAAGTCCGTAGCTCATTTAGGCTTGAAATGCCGAAGTTTGAATTTTATAAGTTTCCGGTGCGATAGTGAGTTTTTGATCCGAGGGTCGGATTGGAATTCCGGAAGTTACAGTAGTTCCGTCTTGTCATTTGGGATGTGTGTGCAAAATTTCAGGTCATTCAGACGAGGTTCGGGTAGGTTTTTGATCGAAAGCGTGTTTTGTTGGAATTTGAAGTTCTTAGGCTTGAATCTTTGATTAATTCGGGTTTCCAGCGTTGTTTTAGGTGTTTTTAAGATTGGTACAAGTTTGAATAAGGTATTAGGTGGTATTGGTGCTTTTGGTTGAGGTCCCGGGGGCCTCGGGATGTAATTTCGGGTGGTTAACGGAAGTAATTTTGGAAGTTGAGAGGTAGCAGTTTTTCTGCTGCTTCTGGTATCTTTTCGCTTCTGCGGCTTGGGAACCGCAGAAGCGGAGCTGCAGAAGCGGCCATGTGTCCACAGAAGCGAAATTTGGACTCCTCAGCTTTTTCAGCAGGGTGCCATTTGCAAGGTTGGACCGCAGATGCGGTTCGCACCGCAGAAGCGGATTAGTACCGCAGATGCGGCCCTGTTCCCATTAGTGAAAACCGCAGAAGCGGCTTGGTTTCCGCAGAAGCGGGACCGCAGAAGCGGTCCCTTGTCCGCAGAAGCGGAAATACCTGTTCAGAAAAGGGAATTTCGAGGGTTGAGTTTCAAAAGTTGGAAAAATCAATTGAGAGCTCGGGAGAGGGCGATTTTGAGTGGGTTTTGAAGTGAAGATCATTGGGTAACGTTTTCTTAATCCCTTCTAGTTATATTTCATCATTTTGTAGTTAAATCCATCATTAAAATTCGAATTTGGGATTAAAATTTGAAGAATTTGGTTAAAACTTCTTAGGCCAAACTATTGGGTTTTTGAGTGAGCATTTGACCTCCGATTTGGGAGATTTTTATATGGTTAGACTCGTGAGAGTACGAGGGTTCTGAAAATGTGAAAATTATTCGATTCTGAGGCATTGGCCTGAAGGGCATTTTGGTCATTTCACCTAATTTCACGCCGTAGCTTTGAATTTAATAGCAAAACCAGGTGTTTGCGATGTTATTTACAATGTGTAATTGAATTTAATAGATTTGGGCCATTTGGAGTCGAATACTCATGGCAAGAGCGTGGGTTCTAGTTGATATTGAGCCGGTTCGAGGTAAGTGGCTTGTCTAACCTTGTGTGGGGGACCTTTCCCCTTAGGACATGATCTTTGAATATTTGAATGCCTCGTACGTGAGGTGACAAGCGCGTACTTGAGCTAATTGTTGTAAACCCGTTTCTACTTGAAGTATTTAAATTGAGATTTCCTATTTACTTGTTCATTTTAGACTGTAAGTTTATACCTGTGCTAGCTTAGAGACGCATGTTTAGCTGGCTTACTTGCTTATTTGTTTAGCTGTACTATTTGTACTCTGTGAAGCATGTTAGGCTAGAATTTACTATTACTTGTCCTGATTTTAGCATTTATTCTGAGATTATGGGTTGTTGTTGTGTGTTTAATTTGGACTACGGGACGGCTTCCCTGGAGATCCCCTGAACTTGAGATATTCTGGACTGAGGGTGCGGGATACCAAGAGATCCCTGGCACATGTGTTTCTATATATATTGGGATACCAAGAGATCCCCGGCTTACTTATTGAGGATACCCAGAGATCCTCGGGATACCAAGAGATCTCCGGCTTACTTATTGAGGTTACCCAGAGATCCTCGGGATACCAAGAGATCCCCGACATACTTTTTAAGGATACCCAGAGATCCTCGGGATACCAAGAGATCCCCGACTTACTTATTGAGGATACCAAGAGATCCTCGGGATACCAAGAGATCCCCCGGCTATTATTCCTTGTTGAGGGCAGTTTTCCTTGTATTGTTACCTTTGCTTTCTATTACTGTTCTTCCTTATTTACCTGGTTTAGATTCTCACTGTAGACTTTATTTAAACTGCTTCCGTTATCTCATTATTTATTATGTTTTATCTCAGTAGGGCCGCTGTGGTGTACTCATGCCTTTTCTGCGCATGTTTTTCATGTGCAGATCCAGGTACTTCCTCCCAGGCGTATCATCCTCGTGGTGGAGAGTCCTAGCTGAGACTTGAGGTATATCTGCTACGTTCACAGACCAGGAGTCTCTACTCTATTCCGGCTTTAGCAGATAGTTCCTTTCTTTCCTTTCATGTTGTTTAGACATTCTGGTGTAGAGCAAATTACTACATTCTATTAGCCTGTGTTTCCCGTGAGTTTCCGGGTTTTGGGATTTAGTTGTAGACTTCCGCATATTTTTGAGTTGTATAGGCCGAGTGGCCTTATATACATTTGTTATTTCCGTATGTTCAATTTTAATTAATTATTCCGCAAATGTTAATTTGTTATTCCGCACTATTAGGCTTACCTAGTTGTAGGAACTAGGTGCCATCACGACATGTTCATGGAGGGTGAACTGGGGTCGTGACAGTGGCATACCCGGTAAATTTGGAGCAAACACCTTTAAGAACTACCTTACGACCAGTACTAAATCCGTAGGAGAAACCTTCGTACTAGAATCTCAAATATAAGCCAAATATGCTATACACCCTTTCTCAATCTTGTGTTTATCCTTCCAAAATAAAATCACCCTAATCGTAGAATGGCTAAGGGCCCCCCTCTACTCTAGTCTCGGTAAACCTAACATAGTTGAAGTTATAGTCTTGGCGTGACAATCCAAGATAGAATGATATGAGGACAACCAATCCATATCAAGAATAACATCAAAATTCACCATATCCAACAATAAAACATCCACTATGGTATCATAACCATTAATAGTAACAAGACAAGACCGGTACACCCGATCAACTACTATAGAATCTCCAACTAGTGTAGACACAAAACAGGAATATCAAGAGAATCACGAGGCATAATCAAGTCTGATGCAAAAAATGAAGACACATTTAAATAAGTAGAACCCGAATCAAACAACGCCGAAATATCTATATGACAGATTGAGATAATACATGTGATGACTGCATTAAACGACTCTACCTCAGGCCTACTTGAGAATGCATAAGAATGAGCTTGAGCCCCTCCTGTTTGTCCTCCTCCTCTAGGACGAACTCTAACTAACTAACCTCCACCGCTAACCAGCTGACCCCTACCCTTAGCTGGCTGGGTGGATGGTGTAGTAGTTGGTGCCAGAATCATAGTACGAGTACTCTGTTTTGGCATACCACTCTTCAACCTTGGGAAAAACCTCTTAATGTGCCCCATATCACCACAGTCGTAACAACTTGCCTATTGATATGGCTGTTGAATCTGAAGCTGTCGCCGACAACCCGAGTAACCACTATATAAACTCTCTATCGGAGGTTCACTTATAGGATCCCGAGCTTGAGATACATTGTATGATGACTGCCCTGGTCAAGAACCATAAGTACCATAGCTGTCTGAAGTACCATGAGAAACCTAAAGCACTGACTGAACATGTCGAATATCATGACCTCTACCAAAATGACCTATGCCTCCAGATAAGGAACAACTAAAACCACAAAAATTACGAGGCCTATCACGAGCGTGAGTAGTTGTAGGTGCCGCTACATGTGCTCTAGGTATGCCCCTACCCCGGCCTTTATCCCTGGTATTGGCTATAACCTGGGGCTCCGGCTCCTGCTTAACTACGGCTGCAGTATGTGTTCTTATCATCTGTGAGAGAATAAGAGAGAAAATATTCAAAACTTTAGGATAGAACAAAATTGCACGATAAAGAAAGAAAGTGGAGTTTCCTAAAATCCTTATAGCCTCTCAAAGATAAGTACGAAAGTCTCCATATCAATCCTCGAGACTCTACCAAGCTTGCTCATGATATCTGAAATCTTTGCAACCTAGGGCTTTGATACCAACTTATCACAGTCCAAAAATCCCGACCAAGGGATCGTGATAACGCCTAACCCTACTTGCTAGACAAGCCAACACACAACAGTAAATAAAGAAGTAAAACTAAACATTAAACAGCATAACATCATAAACATAAAGAGTAAAAGTTCCTATAGCAACATCAAAAGTCTAAAACAAACACAACTGACATAATAACATCCCAAGATGTTATCACTGAGTACATGAGCCTCTAACAGTACTAAATATAAGATTTAAAATAAAGTACAATACTGTGTGGTACAATTAAACAGTAACAAGGATAGGAATGTGACTCTAGAGTTTGCGAACAGGTATGCAGCACTACCTCTAGTCTCACCGAATGTCCAAGCTAGTCACCCTTCGAAACACCGCTAGGACCAATGCAGAATCTGTACAAGAAATGGAAAAGTTTAGTATGAGTAAAACCAACCCAATATACTCAGTAAGTGTCGAGTCTAACTTCGACGAGGTAGTAATGAGGC
This sequence comes from Nicotiana attenuata, assembly GCF_001879085.1. Taxonomy (NCBI): domain Eukaryota; kingdom Viridiplantae; phylum Streptophyta; class Magnoliopsida; order Solanales; family Solanaceae; genus Nicotiana; species Nicotiana attenuata. Next base: position 9,595 of record NW_017673273.1, read on the forward strand.
TGTGACAAGACACATACTTTATAAACTTGTGCAGTTAATAAGCAAGAGAACAAACAAGGAAATAACAAGAGAAATAGTAAGAGAAATAATAAGAGTAAATACGAGAAATAGTAAAATGATCAACTAAAGGAATTAACCATCAAGCTTTATCAACTAGCACAACCAAACCTGTCTCCACAACTCAAAGTCATAAGAATAAAATGAAAATCATGACACAAAATAGACGAGTCCACAAATCCATATAAATGGAGAATTGAGTAAAATATATGATATCAAATAGCACGAAAATACCCTTCGTGCATATATCGCTCATTCTCACTGCACGAAAATACCCGTCGTGCCATATCTCTCATCCTCACAGCACGGAAACACCCATCGTGCATAACCACTCGTCCTCGCAGTGCAAAAACACCCGTCGTGCATAATCACAAAAACACTCGTCGTGCATAATCACTCGTGCTCACCAAGCATGTGTAAATTAGTACCAAGCAAGGTAAGGAGTATAAATAACACCAAAGAGAGGAGTTAAAGTAATACACCGTGTGAAAGAATAATCATTACTTTTGCAATGATAACGGAGCCAACATCTCAGGAAGATGGCCAACTATGTCAACAAAACTTAAATATAGTTACTAGCATATATGTAAATAAACAAGTAATTCGGCAAACTATTTAATGTATAGCAGGAATAACACATGAAGCAATAAAATATGAATAAGGCTAATTCTACCCGTATGCTTAAATCATGGCAAATGCATATACTCTCGTCACCATTCATATATGCCATACTCAACATATTTAGCACGTAGCAAATAGACCCAAGTACAACCTATTTCCTTTAAATCAAAGTTAACCAAGACACTTACCTCTTTGGAACAAATTAACTCTCCAATACCGCGTTCCCTTAAGAATAAGCCTCTAAACAATTTGAATCTAATCAAATAATACTCACATAAGTCAAAACAAGCTTAAAAAACCCTCCTAATACTAAAAACGTTCAATCTTTAACATATTGAAAAAGTCAATAAAAAGTCAACCTAGGCCCACTTGGTCGAAATCTAAAATCAAAATCAAATCCTGATTACTCATTCATCCTTGAGTCCAAATATGTGATTTGTTTCAAGATCCAACATCAACCCGAGGTCTAAATCTCCAAAAAGTCATATATTAAATTACAACCCAAAAACCCCAGTTCTACTCTTTAATATCCTAGATTTAGAGGTACAATCTATGGAAAATAATGTAAATTAATCAAAGCAAAGCCAAAATCACTAACCTTTGAAGTAAGAAGAAAGTTCTCTCAAAAATCGCCTCCTAACAAAGTCTAGGTCTCAAAAATGGAATAAAATAAGCTAATCTCGGAACCCTCCCCTTTTACCCAGCTGCAAATACTGCAATTGCAAGCTATCATTCGCAATTATGCAGCTTGCAAATGCGGATCATTGGTCGCAAATGCGGGCGAGTCCCTTAGCCACTAAAGTCCCAATTAAGACAGGTACTTCACAATTGCGATCATCGCAAATACGATCTCAGCTTCATAATTGTGACGCTGACATCCCCTCCCAAACTTTGTGAATGCGGGTTAGCATTTCAAAATGCGAACCTCGCATTTGCGAGCTGGTCATCGCAATTGCGATGACAGTAGCACCAGCAATGACAAACTTATCAAATTGAAACCAGTCTGAAACTCACCCAAGCTATAATGACCCAAACTCCCACCGCAGAAGTCATGATGACACCTAGTCTCTAAGACTAGGTGTCACATAATAATGTCAATAAAAATATAAGCCAAATATGGATATAATAATCAACTTCCCAAAACCCAATAGTACTAAGTCATAAGCTCTAAATATAATATATGTAAACTCTCGAAGTGAACAATACTATTTGAAATACATAAATAGTAGAAATAAAGTAAAGAGGTTGACTCCGAGGCTTGCGAACGGAACAACATGGATACCTTGAAGTCTCCAATAAGCACAAGCATGTCTATCTAGCGATCTGCCTGATCAGAAACTTAGTATGAGTATACCATAGTCGGTACCCAGTAAGTATCAAGACTAACCTAGGTGAAGTAGTGACGAGGTTCAAGTCATGTGATACTCACTAATCAAATAACCTGTAAAATATATAAACAACAACAACCAAAAATCCAAGATAATCCCATGAGTGAGGTCTGGGGGGGATAGTGTATATGCAGACCTTACCCCTACCTTATCAAGGTAGAGAGGCCGTTTCTTACATACCCTCGGCTCAAGGAAACCTGTGCAATATATATAAAAAGAAATTTGACAATAGAATATATATAACATAGACATTATTAACAAATTCTTCAGAACATGTGATAATAACTCAAACAAGTTAAAGTTCAGCTTGGCAACAATTCATCAAATAGAAATTAAAATATATGGAACTTCGTGCCCACAATTATATCAAAATAATAATAGCCACTTGTATCACTCCGCCCTGACAATAATAATCTCCCACCTTGTCGCTCCCGCCTGACAAAATAATAATACCCCGCCTTGTCGCTCCCACCTGACAAAATAATAATATCCCGCCTTGTGCTCCGGTTTAATAATTCTCATCACAAAAACAAAAACATCAATCACTAATGCACGACAGAAACCTCGTGCCAGTACCAAACAATCCGTCCAACACATCCACATGTGCGATAATCACAATAATACAACATGCCCGTAGTTGTCATCAAGACATAAACTCATAAATGGCCCACACAACGCACAAGGACATAACAATAGGGAATGTCGATGTGTGTTCAACATATAGACATGAATACAGGTGACTCAATTTAGTAACAACTCCACAAATGCCTAACTTGGCTAATTTAGGAAATAACAATCCTAAAACATGATCTCTAACATAGAAAAAAAAACTCAAGTAGCCATCCAAAACGAATACGTGTATCACAAAGATTTCACAATCAAAACTATACGATAAAAGCAACCTCGGGTCAAGTACGGTCATTTCAAACATTACACCCACATATGTACTCGTCACCTCACATATGCATTGCATTAATTTCATCACAATTAAGAAATCAAAGTCCAACCCTAGGGGTTATTCACCCACACGAAGTTAGACAAGATACTTACCTCAAATAGTCTCAATTCAACCCGCAAAAATAGCCTTTCCATTAGAAATCACCTCCGCCTAACTCAAATATAGCCAAAACGACTCGATAACATCAAATGATGCAAAAGGAATCAATTTCAATTAATAGAGTTAAAATCTTTACCCAATTCTCAAAAGTTAACAAAAGTCAACCCCAGGCTCACTTGGTCAAAACTCGAGTCAAATGATAGATCCCGACTATTCATAATTCCACGAGTCCAAATATATGATTAGGTTTCAAATCTAAGTCCAATTCGACTCTTAAATCTCCAAATTTCATTTTTAGAAAAGTTTTACCAAAATCCCAAATTTCACTCATAGAATCATCAATTAAATGCTAAATCAAAGATAAAATCAAGGAAAAATAATTAAATCAAAGTAAAAAAATACTTACCCAATCCAAGTAAGTGAAATTGCCTCAAAAAGTATCTAAAACCAAGCTCCCAATCTCAAAATATGAAATAATGAGTCTAAGTCCTGAAATCCCAGCTATATGGTCAGTTTCGGTTATCGCAATTGCGACCAGGGGTTTGTAATTGTGACAACCGCAATTGCGATCCATGTCTCAGAAATGCGATGTCTAACCGGCAAGGGAGAATCCGCAATTGTGACCAACAACTTCGTAAATGAGATGCCCCTTGCCACAACATAAAGTCGCAAATGCGACAAGATGATCGCAAATGAAATCTGCCCAGGCTCAGGCACCCTTTGCAATTTCGAGGTTGGCTTCACAAATGCGAAGCCTACCACCCCAGCCCATTTTCACAATTGCGACTCAGACCTCGCAAATGTGAACTGGTTCTCACATTTTCGAGACCTGCAGCACTAGCAAAACTGGACCTCAACCTAAAAATGATTTGCGAGCCCCCAGAGCTCCAAACCAAATATCAACACGAGTCTAGAAACCTCATACGAACTTGCTCACGAGCTCAAAATACCAAAATAACGTCCGGAACCACGAATCAAATACTAAAAAGTATCAAAATAACGATGAAACTCAAGAACTTCTAAAATTAAAACCAAGCGTCTGGTTTTTATCAAACCAACTCGGAATGAGATCAAAATTTTCACACAAGTTATAAATGAAAAACAAACCTATTCCAAGTCAGGAAACCAAAATTCAAACTTGATAGCCACAAAGTCAACTCTTGGTCAAACTTAGAAAATTTATAAATCTTTAAATTGCTAACTTTCGACAAAAAGAGCCAAATTAACCTAGCGACCTCCATCTCCAAATTCGGGAATATGCCCAAGTCCAAAATCATCATACGAACCTATTGAAACCAGCAAAACACGAATTTGAGACCGTTTATAAAATAGTCAAACCTTGATAAACTCTTACAACTTTAGCTTCCAAAAATGAAACTAGGTATTCCAAATCAATCCAACACCTCCCCGAACCAGAATCAACCATCCCTCCAAGTCATAAATAAACAATCACACCTACATGAAGCATCAAAGGGGGAAATGGGGTTCAAATACACAAAACGGTGGGCTGGATCGTTACATTCTCCCCCTCTTAAACAAATGTTCATCCTCGAACGAGTTTATAATCATACCTGGGTACAAATAGATGAAGCTATTTGCCCGCATATCATGATCGTTCTCCCAAGTTGCCTCCTCGATCGGTTGACCCATCCACTAAACCTTCATCGATGCAATGTTCTTCAACCTGTAATTTCGAACCTCCTGGTCCAAAATGGCTATCGAATCCTCAACATAAGTCAAATCCTTGTCCAACTGCACATAGCAGAAATCTAACACACGTGACAGATCCTCACAGTACTTCCGGAGCATAAAAATATGGAATACCATATGAACTCCCGATAAGCTGGGTGGCAAAGAAAGTTTGTAGGCCACCTTATCAACTCTTTCTAGAATCCTCAAAAGGAACAATATACCGAGGGATCAACTTGCCCTTCTTCCCGAACCTCATCACACCCTTCATAGGCAAAACTTAGAGTAGAACCCTCTCACCCATCATGAATTCCATATCACGAGCCTTCTTATCAGCATAACTGTTTTTCTTGGACTGCGTTGTGTGAAGCCTCTCCTGAATCGATTTCATCTTCTCCAAAGCATCACGAACTAAGTCAGTACCCAATAACCTAGCCTCCTCATGCTCAAACTAACCAATAGAAGAACGACATCTCCCCCCATATAAGGCCTCAAATGGAGCCATCTGGATGCTCGACTAGTAGCTGTTATTGTAGGCAAACTCTGCTAACGGAATAAACTAATCCTACTAGCCCCCGAAAGTAATGACACAGGCTCGCAACAAGTCCTCCAAGATCCAAATAGTACACTCGGACTGCCCGTCCGTCTGGGGATGAAATGTCGTACTCAGCTCAACCTATGTTCCCAACTCAAGCTGCATGGCTCTCCAAAAAATATGATGTAAACTAAGTGCATCGATCCGAGATAGTAGACACGGGCACACCATGCAAGCAAACAATCTCTCTAAGATAAATCAAAGCCAGCTACTCTGAAGTGTCAGTATTCATGACTAGAATGAAGTGTGCAAACTTGGTCAGTTTTTCCATAATGAACCGCACAATATCAAATATCCTCAAGGTCCATGGAAGCCCAACCACAAAATCCATAGTGATACGCTCTTACTTCCGCTCCAGTATATCTAGCCTCTGGAGAAAACCACCTGGTCTCTAATGCTCATACTTAACATGCTGACAGTTCAAAAACACCACGCAACATGCTCAACAATGTCGTTATTCATCCTTCTCCACCAGTAATGTTGCTTCAGATCATGGTACATCGTCGTGGCACCCATATGAATAGAATACCGCAAACTATGGGCCTCCTCAAGAATCAGCTCCCGCAACCCATCCACATTAGGAACACAAATCAAGCCCTGAAGCCTCTCAATACCCCATCATCACCAATAGTCACCTCCTTATCATCACTGTGTTGCACCATGTGGGGATCATCATATTGATGTGCCTTGATGCGCTCAAACGTGATACAACATAAGTAAGAGACCTTCTAGGCTCCAAAATATCCAAGTACGAACCTATTGGCCAAAACCTAAATATCCAAAGCTAACTGTCTCTCCTCAACTGGAACAAAAGCAAGAATCCCCATACTCTCCACCTTCCTACTCAAGACGTCGACCACCACATTGGCCTTCTCAGGATGATAAAGAATGGTGATCTCATAGTCTTTTAGTAACTCCAACCACCTCTGTTGCCTCAAGTTCAATCATTTTGCCTAAATAGGTGTTGGAGACTCCAATGATTCGTGTATACCTCACAAGACACGCCATAAAGATAATGCCTCCAGATCTTGAGCGCGTGTACAATAGTTGCTAACTGAAAATAATGTACCAGGTAGTTCTTCTCATGGGGCTTCAATTGACGCAAAACATAGGCAATCACCCCAATGAAAACCCGTGAAGCATCATAGTAGTCTGTATATGTACCTGATGCCGAAGGCAAAAATAGAACTGGAGTTGTAGTCAAGGCAGTCTTGAGATTCTGAAAGCTCTCCTCATACTCTTCAAACCTGAATGGGGCACCCTTCTGAGTCAACTTAGTCAATAGGGATATGATAGATGAAAAAGCCTCCACAAAGTGGAGATAATACCCAGCCAAACCTAGGAAACTCCTGATTTTAGTAGCGGTAGAAGGTTTGGGCCAACTCTGAAAGCTTGATCTTCTTCAGATCCACCTTAACCCACCCACTGTACACTACGTGTATGCCATCGAGTCTAACCAAAACACAAAGAGCTTAGCATATATCTTCTTTTCCCTTAAATTCTGGAGTACGATCCTCAAATGCTGCTCATGCTCCTCCCTGTTGCTAGAATAGACCAGTGTATAATCAATAAACACAATGGTGAATGAATCTTGATAAAAATCGAAACATGTTGTTCATCAAGTCCATGAAAGTTAATGGGGCATTGGTAAGCCCAAACGACATCTCCAGGAACTACTAATGCCTATAACGAGACTTGAAAGTCATCTTAGAAACATCTGAAGTCCTGATCTTCGGCGGATGGTAATCGATATCAAGTCAATCTTTGAGAATACGTTAGCACCCTGAAGCTAATCAAATAAATTGTTAATACGCGGTAGTAGATACTTGTTCTTGATAGTAACCTTGTTCAGTTGCCTATAGTCAATGCACATTCTCATGGAACCGTCTTTCTTCTTCACAAATAACCAGAGCACCCCAAGGTGAAATATTTGGCCTGATGAATCCTTTATCTAGCAATTCCTGCAACTGTTTCTTTAATTCTTTCAACTCTGCTGGAGCCACGCGGTACAGTGGAATAGATATGGACTGAGTGCACGACACCAAATCAATACCAAAATCAATATCCCTATCAGGTGGCATGCCTGGTAGGTCTATAGGGAAAACATCTGAAAACTGCCTCACCACAGGGCCTGAATAAACCGCGGGTGTATCAGCACTCACATCTCTACAAAAGCTAGGTTTGTCAAGCACCCTTTCTCAACAATGCGTTGTGCCTACAGAAAAGACACCACTCTAATAGGAACATGACCCAAGGAACCTCTCTACTCCAACATCAGCAACCCTGGCATAGCCAACGTCACAGTCTTAGAGTGATAGTCATGAATAGCATGATACAGAGATAACCAATCCATGCCCATGATCACATCAAAATACATCATATTAAGTAACAAAAGATCAACCCTACTCTCATAGCCTTCAGTAGTAACCAAACAAGAATGATAGACACGGTCCACCACAATAGATACTCCAGCAGGTGTAGTTACATAAAGAGGGGTATCCACAGAATCGCGAGACATATCCAAATATAAAGCAAAATAGAATGACACAGATGAATAAGTAGAAGCCGGATCAAATAAAACTGATGCATCTCTATGACAGACCGGAACAATACCTATAATGACAGCATCCGATGTGTCTACCTCAGTCCTACCAAGGAAATCATAACGACGAGTCTGGCCTCTCCCTTTAGGATTACCTCTACCCGTCTGTCCCCTACCTCTAGCTAGTGAGCAGGTGGAATGACAACTAGAGCGGTGACCATGGCTTGAGTACCCTGCTGAGGTACACCCATCCGGAGTCTAGGACAATCTCTCACCAGGTGACTAGTATCCCCACACTCAAAATAACCTCTCTGCCGGCATGGCTGCTGAGGCTTAGTCTACCCGAGACGACTGCAGTAACCACTATAAGAACCTCGTGTAGAAGGTGCACTGAAGGATGGCTGCCCGGTACGAGTGCTCTGGAATCCATGGCTAGTTGGAGCATCATGTGAGACCTGAAGTGTGAACTGAACTGGTCAACTGACAAGACCTCTACCATGACTGGTCTTGGCCATAGAATAGAAACCAGTAAATCCTCCAGAACCATGAGGCTTCTTAGCCTCCTTATCCTCCCTCTCCAGACCACAGATACGCTCCAACCTCCTAGAAATCTCTACAACCTGATGAAATAGAGTCACAATCTCCAACTCTCGTGCTATCTCAAATCTGAGGCTATAGACGAGTCCCTAAATAAACCTACGAATTGTCTCTTTATCAGTGGAAACCAAGGCAGGTGCATGACGATACGACACTATAAACCTCATAGCATACACGAACACAGTCATACTCCCCTGGCGCAATTGCTCAAACTTGATGCGCAACTCGTCCATGCGAGTCTGTGGAATAAACTCCCTCAAGAAAAGATTAGACAACTGGGACAAACTGAGTGGTGCTACACTAGCTGGTCTACCTGGATCATAAGTCTGACACTATCTATATGTCGATCCCGTCAACTAAAAAGTAGTAAGGTCGATCCCGCTCGACTCCACCAAACCCATAGTACGCAGAATAGTGACAGTGATCCAAGAAACCCTGTGCATCCTTTGAAGCCCCTCCACTGATCTAGGGAGGATGAAACTTGTGAAACCTCTCCAAACTCCTCTGCCCCTCAGCCAACACAACTGGCCCTACCTCGTGCTGAACTGCAAATACTGGTTATACCGGCACAACACAAAGTGCCTGATCAACATGAGGCCGCTGCTCTAGAGTATGTGTAGTTGGTCTGGGCTCCTCTCATAGCCTGTAAAATAACTGGTTCAATCGAAATCAACTCTGCCTAAGCCGAAGTCCAAAATATGCTCAGAAAGTGTGCCAAGGTCTCTTGAAGTCTAGGGGTAGCAACCCCTCATCTTCCGGCTCCCTATCCGGAGCTACTGGTGGCTCCTCAGCGCGGCCCAAGCACGGCCCCTCGTGACGGTGCGTGCTCCGCCTCTGCCTCTGTCACAGCCTCTAGCAACACCAGCCCTGGGGGCAGCATCATCAGTAACTGAAGCTTGTGTCCTCACCATTTGTGAGAGCATAGAAAGAAAAAAGGCTCAAACTCTGGAATCAATGAATTCGCACAATAAGGAGTGAAAGAATCATAATTTTCCTAATAGTTTCATAGATTCTCGAAGATAAGCACAGACGGCTGCATACCGATCCGCAAGAATCTACTAAACTTGATCATGACTCATAGAACCTATGAACTTAGGGCTCGATATCAACTTGTCAAGACCCAAACTCCCACCGGAGAGGTCGTGATGGCACCTAGTCTCTAAGACTAGGTAAGCTTATCACATAATGATGTCAATCAAAATATAATAACTTCAAATTAACGAAAATTGCAAAATATTATAATACTGCCAAATATGGATACAATAATCAACTTTTCAAAACCCGGTAGTACTGAGTCATAAGCTCTAAATGGAATACATGTCAAATGTCGAAGAGTACAATACTATTTAATATACATAAATAGTAGAAATAAAGTTAAGAGGGTGACTTTAAGACATGCGAACAGAACAACAGGGTTACCTTGAAGTCTCTAATAAGCACAAGCACGTCTCTCTAGCGATCCGCCCGATAAGAAGTACCTGCATCTTCGCAAAATGTATAGAAGTGTAGTATGAATATACCATAGCGATACCCAGTAAGTATCAAGACTAACCAAGGTAAAGTAGTGACGAGGTTCAAGTCATGTGATACTCACTAGTCAGATAACTTGTGCAATATATATGAAAATAAAACTGACAACAGAATATATAACAGAGACAGTATCAACAACCTCTTCCGAACAACTCAAACAAGTAAAAGTCAGCTTGACAACAAGTCATCTAATAGAAATACAAACATATGGAACCTTGTTCCCACAATTCTATCACAATAATAATATTCGCCTGTATCGCTCTGCCCTGGAAATAATAATATCCCGCTTTGTCGCTCCCGGCTGACAAAATAATATATCCCACCTTATCGCTCCTATTTAATAATATCCGGTCTTGTCGCTCCCACCTGACAAAATCACAATATCCCGCCTTTGTCGCTCTGGTTTAATAGTATTCCCATCACAACAACAACAACATCGATTACAAACGCACGGCAGAAACCTCGTGCCAACACCCAATAATCTGTCCAACACGTCCACATGTGCCATAATCACAACAATACAACATGCTCGCAGTTGACATCAAGACATAAACAAATAAATGGCTCACACAATGCACAAGGACATAATAATAGGGAATGGATGAGTGTTCAACATATCAACATGAATACAGCTAACTCATTAGCAACAACTTCACAGATGCTCAACTTGGCTGATTTAAGAAATAATAATCCTAAAATATGATCTCTAGCATGGAAAAAGTAACTCAAGTAGCCATCCAAGACGAACACATGTATCGTAGATATCTCACAATCAAAACTATGTGATAAAAGAAACCTCGGGAAGTTCGGTTATTTCATACATTGCACCCATGTATGTACTTGTCAACATCAATTTCAACACAATCAAACAATTACAGTTCAATTCTAGGGGTTATTCCGCCACACAAAGTTAAGCAATATATTTACCTCAAACAGTCCCAATTCAACTTTCAAAAATAGCCTTTCCCTTAGAAATCATCTTCGCCCAGCTCAAATCTAACCAAAACACCTCGATAACATCAAACAATGCAAAAGAAAAAAATGTCAATTAATAAATTTGAAATCTTTACCCAATTTCCAAAAAGTCAACAAAAGTCAACCTCGGGCACATCCAATAACAATTCGAGTCAAATGGTTGATCCCGACTACCCATAATTCCACGAGTCCAAATATGTGACTAGATTTCAAATCTGAGTCCAAATCGACTCTCAAATCTCTAAATTTTATTTTTGAAAAAGTTTTGCCGAAAATCCCATTTTTCACTTATAGATACATCAATTAAGTGCAAAATCAAAAATGAAATCAAGCAAAAATAATCAAATTCGAGTTAAAAAACACTTACCCAATCTAAGTGGTGAAAATCACCAAAAAAATCGCCTCAACCCAAGTTCCCAATCTCAAAATATGAAATAATGAGTCTAAGTCCTGAAATCCCAGCTATATGGTAAGTTGCGGTTGTCGCAATCGCGACCACCGAAATTGTGACCCATAGCTCGCCAATGCGATCCTTGACCAACAAGGGAGACTTCGCAAATGTGAAGCCCCCTTGCCACAATACAAAGTTGAAAATGCGACAAGATGATCGCAAATACAATCTGCCTAGTCCCAGGGTCCCTAAGCAATTGCGAGACTGGCTTCGCAGCCTGCCGCCCTCTACCCATTTTTGCAATTGTGACCAGCACCTCGCAAATGCGAACTGGTTCTCGCATTTGCGAGACCTACACCACCAGCAAAACTGGATCTCAACCCAAAAATAATCTGAAACATGTGTGAACTCACCCGAGCCCCCGGAGCTCCATACGAAATATCCACACAATTCTTGAAATCTCATACGAACTCGCTCGCGAGTTCAAAATACCAAAATAACGTTTGAAACCACGAATCGAATACTAAAACGCATCAAAATTACAATGAAACTCAACAACTTCAAAAATCAAAACCAAGTGTCTAATTCCTGTCAAACCAACTCGAAATGAGATCAAACTTTGCACACAAGTTGTAAATGACAAACGAACCTATTCCAAGTCGGGAAACCAAAAAATTAAACTCGATAACCACAAAGTTAACTCACGGTCAAATTTAGAAAATTTCTAAGTCTTTAAATTGTCAACTTTCGGTAAAAAGAGCCAAATTAGACTAGGGACCTCCATATCCAAATTCGAGCATACGCCCAAGCCCAAAACCATCGTACAAACCAATTGAAACCAACAAAATACGAATCCGAGACTGTTTACACAAAAGTCAAACCTTGGTCAACTCTTTCAACTTAAGCTTCCAAAATAGAACTAGGTGTTCCAAATCAATCCGAAACCTCGTCGAACTCATACCAACAATTTCGGCAAGTCATAAAGCAACAATCATACCTACAAGAATCATCAAAAGGGGAAACGAGGCTCATGTACATAAAACGATCGGTCGAGTCATTACACGAGTCCCTCAGGCCCTATTCCAAACATCCATACAAGTATATAAACCTTACACAAATTCGCTCGTAAGATCAAAATTTCAAAACAACATCAATTTAAGAATCAAGCATCAAAACTCAAGGATTCAAATATTCATGAACTCAATTTTCTAACTTTTGACAATAAGCGTCGAAACAACCTCGAGTCATCTGGGACCCAAACCAAACATAAATACGAGTCCAAAATCATCATGTGAACCTATCGGAATCGCTAAAACACCAATACGATGTTGTTTATCCAGAATGTTGATAGTGGCCAACTCCGATAACATTAAGGCTCTAAAATTTGAATTTCTCTTTTAAAACACATCTAAACTTTTCAGAAAATGTCAAATGAAGCTAATCAAGACCTCTAATCACAAAACAGAAAGCTAGAACTCAAAACGACCAATCAGATCGTTATAGATGAGGAGAGCCATACATTGATCAATTTTATCTATTTTAATTTCAGTCCATATTGTGGTAAACGTACTTAATTTAAATATCATTATCAAATTTCAGGTAAAGCCTATTACGTACGTGCATTAATTATAGGTTTGGAGTTATATCTGGTGCAATTTTTGTAATATAAAAGGATAAGGATCAATTGAGGCAATGATATCTACTTTTGCGAAGGTTGCACTCAAGAATATAAACATCCAATTGTTAGGTAATAAATTAATTTTGTACTATAATATGTCATTTATATAGTTGAGTTGTTTATTTATATTTATAAATCATTTTACATACAAGTATAAGGTTCATTTGATTGTTACGGACAGGTAGCTACATCATTGTTAGTTATGTTCAATTTTAAGGCAGAAAATTATTGACTTCGCCTGCATCTAAATTAATGAATAAGCAGCTAGATGACCGCCATGATTTACCTTCTCAACTTTATTCAGAATATATCTTTCGACTCAAACTTAATAGGTATTGTTTACCCTAAAAACGGATAACAGTTAAATTTATACTGTGATTTTAAGGACACTTGATTTACTTAGCACAAATTGAGAGAAAAAGTAAATTGACAATAAAATTAACTGCGAATATAAATGAAGCGAACCAAATAAAATGTATAGCTTCAATCCTTGAGCTAGACTGCACTCGAATCAAGTGACTATTTTTCCAGAAAGTATGAGCAAAGTAACAGGAATGTTGAGAGCTTATGAGAAAGTGAATATATTGCTTTTTTAGCGTGAATATGATCCCCTTTACAAATGATCAGACCCCCTTTTATATAGTAGGGGGTCCTATTCTTGGTACATGTTTAAATACAGTAAGGAATCCCATAACTAATCGGCCTGTTCTTGATACGTGCCGAGATTTGCGCTGTGATCCTCGCCCGATTGCGGATGTTTTGTCATTCCGTTATTTGACCCAGTAAGCTTCCCTCGATCTTTATCTTATTCGGTCCAGATCTTGGCCGATCTCAATCTTGGTCAGTCCTGGTTCAGGTGGCCTGGATCTTAATCGGTCTCAGGGTGTCGAGCTTGACAACCTAACTCTGCATCATAGTTTGATATAAATCAGGCTGATCCTTGGCTAATCATGCTCCATCCTCAATCAGTCGCATAAAAAGGGCAAGCCCGATATGACCGTATACAGATAGTCCCCTCATTTTTTGGAGAGTAATGACAAGAAAAGACTTGAGTCCTCGACCTTCACCGCGATACATCATGATGTAAGCACCATGACCTAAGCAACAAAAGGTAATCGACATCTCGTCGGTACAGTTTCCTAGGCATTTAATGCGTGCCACTCGACAGTCGGCCACCACCGGAGTTGAACTGTCATCTTTAACCTATAAATATATTTTTCTTCATTTTTCAAACCTTTACTTTCAAATTTTTTTCACTATAATCTCCAAAACTCTGTTGCCTTCCTTAAAGCTTTGTGCTTTCAGATCTTCTCGTCTATTCCATCACAAAATACCAAGTGTTTCTTCTCAGTTTTCATTCTCCTTCACTGCCTGTGACGGAGCAGTGGCGGAACCTCCCCTAGAGGACTTCATTCCAAAAAAGTGTCCCACTGCTACAAATTTTAAGGTAGAGAATACACCCTCGAAACCGGGTCAATGCGAACCAATATCGAGAAACATATGCACAATCAGACCAAGTTAAAAAGGACTGCAACTGGGTTGACAAACACGTGGTGGTGCCCTTGCCTGAGGAATCAATCACTACACATGTGGATGGGTTTTTAAGTGTTTACACTTATCCTTTCACATTGGGTCCTTTAGACCCCATCATTGTTGCCTTCTGCAAGAGGAACAATGTGACATTTGGCCAGATTCATCCATCGTTATGGAGGATCGTGATCCTTCTCCGATTCTTTGTGAACAAGATCGAGGGACATCCTTTTACCATCGACCACCTTATGCGCCTCTACAGTCCCCGGCTTTATCAAGGGTGATTGATCAAGCTTTACCACCGAGCCACCAAACCCCCATTTTCGAGCATAGACGAGCATTTTCTTTTTGCTTTTTGATGGGTCTAGTCCCTTAGCCTCTCAAACAAAACTTCTCCATCTTTAGCAGCTGCTCAATCTTTCATTTCTAAAATCAAACTTGGATGTCACGGGACTTTCTCACAACTTCGTTCTTTGCGTTTTTTCCATCTTTAGCAGTTCCATATTAATCGGCTTCTACTTGTCTTTTTTTTATTGGCTTATTTATAAAATGGTATCAGCATTTGAGACGACTCTCCCAGGCCAATCGTCACTCGTCCGTCCTTGCTTAGGAAAAAACCGAACCACTTTGCGACCTCATCACTTTAATCTCCAGAAGAGACTGAGTCTCCTAAATCTTTCATATAAAATTGGGTTCTTAATCTTATCTTAAGCTCATTTATCGAAGCTAAGTCATTACTAGAGAAAGCAATGTCATCCACATAAAGCAGAAGAAGGACAATACCTCCCGAGACCGAGGTTGGATGGGCCGGTTTGTCCGAATAAAGACCTCGGATCTGATCCCTGCCGAAAACATGCCATTTCCTGAAGAATGGAACATGAATCATAAGTATTGCTTTTCCTTGAATATCTAACGTTGCCGTTTTACTTTTCGTCTTCTTTCCTCATCTATGTTTTTTGTGTTGCACCTGTGGCCCACGTGCTAGAAGTAATCCCCGATCTCAGGCAATGGGTCGAGGGCTTAGTATCACAGAAGTCTTACTCCGAGCATGCTTGGATGGAGTTATCAAAGGGTCAATGGGAGGCCCGAAACCACGGTAGTTGTCTTTCTTTAGAATTGTTATCGCTTGGGTCTTGTATCGAGCTACTCGTCTTTCTTCATTTGCAGGCCTCGGAAAAGATGTAGCAATAAGGCCCCCACCTGCTGAAGAAGAGGCACTTCTCTCTTCGTCTTCCTCGAAGTAGGCCAAAGAGAAGAAAAGAAAAAGGGCTCCGAGCTCTTCGAGCTCTCCAGGCCCGGAAAAGAAATGACCGGCTAGGAGGCCCCGTAAGCCTAATGGTGACACCGGCACTATGCATCCGGACTCGATCCGTCAACTAAGAGATGAGTCTAAAGAGGAGGAAGGTTCTAGTCTGATAGCCCGTAAGCGGGCTGGTGCTTCGATACAAAAGTCCCCCGAACCGGAGGAGGTTGACAAGGGAGCTTCAGCCGAAATTTCAGAGCCAGAAAAGGTCGAGGCCGCTCCATCCCAAACTAAGACGGCCGAGTAGGGAAACGGAGGCAAGGACTCTCGAATAGCTAAAGATGTCCCGAAGGACGAACTTAGAGTGATTAATATCTCGGAGTCCCCTTAATTTTCGGACACCACGATCTGCGATGCTGTTAACTTGGTAGGTCCCCCTTGCGAGGGTCTTCAGGGGCCAGTTGACATCCACACCTTCCTGGATAGGGTGGAGTTTGAAGCTTCGGGGTGATAACACTGGTTTTGGTGACTTACAGGTGCCGAAGAAAACATCGTCATCGGATGTCGCTTGGTCTTCATCGAGCCCGAAATTAGTGGACCGGTTCTCGGCCCCCAATGTTAACCCCGATCATAGGCGTACCATAGTGCTCACTGTCCCGGAGGACGCTCGAGTCTTCTCTCCCCCCCTGGGGATTGCTAGTTACCTGATATGCTTGGTGACTAAAAAGGATCAAGCGGGGATGGATGTGGTGGGAGCCGCTTGTTTTTTCAACGAGGCTCAACATGCTCTGAATCGGGTAAGTTCGAGGGCCATTCCATTATCTTTTTCAAACTTTGAATTATAGATAGTTCTAACATTTTCCTCCTTACTTGTAAGCTTCAGTTATGCATCACGAGGCCTTCCTTCGAATCCGAGAGGAGCTCAAGGCTGAGGTTTAGGGCCACATTGAGATATGTGATACCTACAAGCTTCTCAGTGAGAAGCTTTAGGCAGATTTGGTGGCGGCTCCAGATGAGCATGTTGAGATGGCCGAAAAGGTATTCCGAGTGCTTCATGATAGTGAAGATGAGTTGGAGATAACAATTAATGATCCGATTCTATAGGCTCGATAGAGGTTCGAACAGATCAAGGACCTTCAAAGGCAAATAGAAGAAGTACAATCTGAGGCTGAAAAGTTCAAGGGGTGTATGGACATCTTAGCTTCAAAAAAGGAGGTCGTCCAAGCAAAGCTAGAGTCGGCCAAGTCTCAGCTTCTGGATGTAAGGGATAATGCCTCGGTTCAGGCAAAGAAAATTGAGGAGCTTCAGTCCAATTCAGCCAACTTGGCCAAAGAGCTCGAGGTGGCCAGATCTGAGGCGGCCGCGGCTAAAGATAAGGCCCAGGATAATGCGACCCAATACAAGGTCGATGTTGAAGACACTTTAGCGCAGGCCAAGGGCATGGTGGATCATGCGAGATGGCAAGCTCGAAGGGAGGCCCTCGAGGGGCCCCGTGATCAAAACTTTGATATATCTGCTAAAATCGAGATTGCTAGGGCAGAGGAAATAAAGGCTCGAAAGCTGGCTTTTCCCGAGGAAGACTACAAGAATTTGAGCGAATCTGGCGATGGAGAAGACTCTGAGGGTGAAGATGCCTCTTCTGATAAGGACCATGCTGCTTAGGCTTTGTAATTTTTGTAAATTTTTTGTTTTTATTTTGAAGCCAATCGACCCATGTAAAGAACTCTTAATGGGGCCATATGGTCCTTGTAAACAGACTTTTGAGATATATGTTAAAAACTTTCTTCCATTTCATGGCTTCTGGATTTGCTGCCTTTTTGTTAGTTTATACAAAGGTCGAAGTGCCTTAGCATGAAATAATGGGATCGCATTCGAAGCTTTGAGATAGTAAGGATTGATGTTAAGTTCTATCCTCTACCATTCCTGATTGTAAACCTCGATCAAAAGCTCGAATTCGAACTGAGGCGGTTTTGTACCAAGTGAGATCATTTATTTGAACTCGAATTAAGGTAACCCTTAAGTTTGAATAGCCGAGTGAGAGTGGTTTCTCGAACTTGAAAATAAAAGTAACCCTTAGGCAATGATCTCTCCAACTCGAAGTGAAAGTAGCCCTTAGGCCTTTGTATTTTACTTTCTTTTGTTTTTGGCCGATCTGGCTTTTGTGAAACGATCGTTTATATATATAAGGCTTTCCACCCTTTTCAGCTCAATAATTTTTCCTTTGTTTTATTGTTTGTATTAACAAAGGTTGGAATGCCTTAGCACAAAATAATAAGGTTGTCTTCGAGAGTTCGAGCAAATATTGCCTTTATTACCCTTCTGGGTTGAGGCGTTATCGGGTTTCGGTGTTCACTGAAGTTTTTTCTCAAAAATATCTTAAGTTCAAGGTTATGCCGAGGGCAGCGTTTAGAACCGATTGTGAAAGAATTTTTTCTTTTTCGAATGCCTATATTTGATACGGATCCATCATCTCCGAACCGTGTTAAATGGGTCGTAGCCTTTTAGTTTGGGTGTAGCCCAGTGAGCTCGTTTTCCCTAGTTATCCAGGCTTGCCTAAGATAAAAATCCCCAAGTGGGTATGGCCGTGGCCTTTAAAATTCGAGGGTTGCCTAAGAGGTCCTATGCCCTTGATGTTTAATAGTTCGATCTTTTCGAGTTTTTTTTTTATGGACGGCAGTCCCCGAGCGTTGGAGTGATTATCCGAACTCCGGTTGCAAACGGCCCTTGGGCTCATTTCCATAATAGATCAAAAATATGGGGATGTAAAGTAGAAATTTTTCCAAGATATTAAATAGTCGCAAGGAAAGTACTTCTCTTTATTCTTGTCAAAAATAATCACACATGCGTACATGTTTTATGTCAGGGCTCGAGTAATCTATGTGGGCACAGTTTATTTTGATCATTTGGCCCTTACAATAAATCCTACCTATTGAGACCCTTTCATTCCGAAATAATTTCCTTGCTAGAACAATTCAATATCTGAGGGTAATCCCCCCTCGGTATTCGAGGTTGATCGTAGAGAAATCTAGGATACTATAAACATAGTCTTTGATACCGATTCGTGATCGGCCTTCTATTCTAAGTTAGCACGATCCACTGTTGCCTCGTTAAAAACCTTGCCAAAAAACCCATTTGGGACAAAAACGGTTCAAGAAAAAAAGAGTGCAATGCGTGCTTTCAGACCCAAAGGCTTCGTACCGCTCCTCGTCGATAACCTGCAAGTGTTAGTCAAAAAATAGAAAGAATTGAAAGGGGGTCATATCTTAGCAGTAATATCGTTTGAGATGAGTTACGTTTCAATTATTTGGTAGTTGTTCTCTGTCCATCGTTCCGCGCTTATAGGATCCTTTCCCTGTGATCTCGACAATCTGGTACGGCCCTTCCCAGTTCGAACCCAATTTTCCTTCATTTGGATTTCGGGTGTTTAACGTGGCCTTTCTCAGTACCAAGTCCTCGACATTAAAATATTGAAGGTTGGCCCTTCGATTGTAATACCTTTTGATTCATTGTTTCTAGCCAGCCAATCAAACAAAGGCAGCGTCACGTCGTTCATCTAATAGTTCCAAGCTCGTATTTATGGCCTCGTCATTTGATTCCTTCATCGCATATCGGAATCTGATGCTTGGCTCCCCAACTTTGACTGATATTAAAGCTTCGACGCCATAAACCAAAGAGAACGGGGTAGCCCCGGTACTGGACTTCGAAGTTGTGTGATACGCCCAAAGGACTTCGGGCAGGACTTCTCTTTATTTTCCTTTAGCGTCGGTCACGCTTTTCTTGAGGTTTTGTATTATGGTCTTGTTGGTCGATTCGCCTTTCCCATTCCCACTAGGGTGATAAGGCATTGATAAAATCCTTTTGATCTTGAGGCCTTCGAGAAATCCCGTCACCTTGTTGTCAATAAACTGTTTTCTGTTGTCACATGCAATCTCGGATGGTATTCTGAATCGACATACGATGTGGTCCCAAATGAAGTCGATGACTTCTTTCTCCTTGATCTTCTGATAGGACTGTGTTTCAACCCACTTAGAGAAATAATCAGTCATAAATAAAACAAATTGAGCTTTACATGGTGACGATGGAAGCGGGCCGACGATGTCCATCCCCCACTTAATGAACGGCCATGGGGATAAAACCGAATGCAACAGCTCCTTGGGTTGATGAATCATCGGAGCATGACTTTGACATTTATCACATTTTTGCACAAACTCCTTCGCATCTTTTCCATATCAATCCAGTAATAGCCGGTTCTGATTACCTTTCGAACCAGCGATTCGGCGCTTGAGTGGTTCCCATATCTGCCTTCGTGTACTTCCCTCAAAATATACTCGATATCTCCTGGTTCTAGACATATCGCTAGCGGACCGTCAAACATCCTTCTGAGTAAGGTTCCATCTTCGAACAATCCAAACCGGGCTGCCTTTGTACGCAGGGCCCTCGATTCCTTCGGATCTGAAGGAAGTTCTCCATTTTTCAAATACTCTATGTATTTATTTCTCCAATCCCAGGTCAAGCTTGTGGAGTTTATCTCGGCGTGACCTTCTTCGACCACTGACCTCATGAGTTGTACGACAGACCCCCAAATTGAGTTCGTTGTCTTTGACCAACGAGCCTAGATTTGCGAGGGCATCAACTTCACTATTTTGATCTCGAGGCACATATTGGAAAGTCCATTCCTTTAACCGGTGTAGAGTTACTTGTATCTTATCCAAGTATCTTTGCATTCGTTCCTCTCAAACTTTAAAGGTTCCGTTAACCTGATTCACAACAAGGAGGGAGTCACATTTGGCTTCGATCACCTCTGCTCCCAAGCCTTTGGCTATTTTGAGATCTGCAATCATGGCCTCATATTCGGCCTCGTTGTTAGACAATTTTACAGTTCGAATAGATTGTCTAACCACGTTACCTGTGGGTGGTTTCAGCATGATGCCGAGTCCGGACCCCTTTACGTTCGAAGCACCGTCTGTAAAGAGGGTCCAGATCCTCGAAGATGTACCTGAGATGACTAATAATTCTCTTTCAACCTCGGGCACTAGGGCCGGCGTGAAGTCAACCACGAAGTCTGCCAAGATTTGAGACTTGATGGTTGTTCGAGGTCGATACTCAATATTGTACCCTCTGAGTTCTACTGCCCATTTGGCCAATCGCCCCGAAAGCTCAGGTTTGTGCAAAATATTTCAAAGGGGATAAGTTGTTATAACACATATGGGATGACATTGAAAGTATGGTTTTAGTTTCCTATAGGCGCTTATCAAAGAGAGTGCTAACTTTTCTAGATGAGGATATCTAGTTTCGGCTTCACCTAGGGTCCGACTAACATAATAGATAGGAATTGTGTACCTTGTTCTTCTCGGACTAGACCTCACTCACCGCTATCTCTGATATTGCCAGATATAAGTAAAGTTGTTCGTCTGCCTTCGGCGTGTGAAGCAGCGGCGGGCTCGACAAGTATCACTTATGTTCCTCCAAAGCTCGTTGACATTCTGGGGTCCATGTGAAGTTGTTCTTCTTTTTCAGCAACAAGAAGAATCGATGACTTCTGCCGGACGATCTCCAGATGAATCGACCCAAGGCTGCAATGCGCCCGGTTATCCTTTAGACGGCCTTCACATTATCTACTACCGCGATATCCTCGATTGCTTTGATCTTATCGGGGTTGATCTTATTCTCCGATTCGACACCATGAATCCAAAAAACTTGCCGGACCTGACCCCGAATGCACATTTTTCCGGGTTGAGCTTCATGTTATATTTCTTCAGTATGCTGAAAGTTTCTTGCAAATGCTTCAATGGTCCTCTGCTCGTAGGGACTTAACTAGCATGTCATCAATATAAACTTCCATAAATTTCCCTATTTGTTCTTTGAACATTCGGTTTACTAGGCGTTGATAGGTTGCACCAGCATTTTTTAATCCGAATGGAATTACATTATAACAGTAGGTACCATACTTCGTGATGAACGGGGTTTTTTCCTGGTCTTCCGGGTTCATTTGTATTTGGTTGTACCTGGAATAGGCATCGAGAAAACTGAGGATCTCGTGGCCGGCCGTGGCATCGATCATGCGATCGATGTTAGGCAAAGGAAAAGAATCCTTGGTGCATGCTTTATTTAGGTCTTTGTAGTCTACACACATCCTAAGCTTGTTTCCCTTTTTAGGGACTATTACTACATTTGCTAACCATTTTACTTCCCGGATGGATCCTATTTCGAGAAGTTTGGTTACCTCGTCTTTGATGAAAGTGTGTTTGACCTCGGACTGAGGCCTCTTTTTTTGTTTCACCGTGCGGAATTTCGGGTCCAAGCTTAGTTTATGAGTAGTGATCTCCGGTGGGATCCCTGTCATATCGAGATGGGACCCGGCAAAACAATCCATGTTAGCTATAAGAAATTGAATAAGTTTTTTCCTGAGCTCGGGGATCAGGCAGATGCTCGGTATGATTTGTTCCAGCTCTTCGACCGTTGATTTTGTGGCGTCAGAATCATCCGGGATTATGAAGTATCGAGGTACCATATAGTCATCATCCTCGTAAGTCCCCTGCTCCTTCGGTTGGATCGAGGTCGGTGTCTATGGTTGCTATTTAACCTCGCACTTTCCCTTCGAACCTGACTCTTTTGTTGATGAGAGCGCCGCTATCGGTATCACTTCGTCGATGGCAAACATTTCCTTGGCGGCGGGTAGCTCCCCGTAGGCTGTTTGACTCCCTCTGGCGTTGGGAATTTTAGAACATGGTGAAGGGTCGAAGGCACTGCCCTTATGTTATGGATCCACAGTCTCCTGGATAGGGCATTATACCTCATATCACCCTCGATCACATGGAACTTCATTTCTTGGATGGTCCCAGCCACGTTTACTGGCAAAGTTATTTTGCCTTAGGTGGTTTCACATGCCATATTGAAGCCGTTTAGAACCGGTCCGTGGGTACAACCTGATCCTGTAGGCCGAGCTGTTCTACGACCCTTGATCAAATTTTGTTGGCCGAGCTACCTGGGTTAATCAAAACAAGTTTAAATTGAGTCTTATTCATAAGTACAGATATTACCAGTGCATCATTGTGAGGTTGTTCGATCCCTTCTGCATCCTCATCATTGAAAGACAAGGTTCCTTTCGGTACGTAATCCCGAGTTCGCTTCTCCCTTGTGATCGACACCTTGGTACGCGTTAATACTAGTCCTTGAGGAGTATCGACCCCTCCAACGATCATACAAATAACGTGTAGTGGTTCTTCCTACTCGTTCTGTCTGCTGGAATCTCTATATTTGAAGTGATTCTTGGCCCGATCACATAAGAATTCCCGAAGATTACCCTCGTTGAACAATCGGGCTACATCCTCCCTTAGCTGCTTGCAATCTTCTATTTTATGGCCATGAGTGTCATGATACTTGCATATTTGGTTGGGATTTCTCTGGGCCGGATCGGTCTACAGAGGTCAAGGCCACCTAGTATCTTTGATACGTCTGATGGCCGATACGATGGCGGATGCATCTACGTTGAAGTTATATTCTAATATCCGCGGTGCTTCTTTAGACCTGGCATCCCTGTCGAAACCACTCTTGCTCATATACGGTTGATATCGATCTCTATTCGACCTTGGTTCTCGGTCGATATCCCCCTTGGTTCTATCCACGGGCCTCTTAGGATAAACGGACCCGGAAGGAGTCCCCAGTTGATCGCGCTCAACCCTGATCTTCCACTGATACCGATTATGTACATCGGCCCAAGTGACAGCCGGATACTCGATCAAATTTTGCTTCAACTACTGTGAGGCTATGGAACTCCGAGCGTTGAGGCCTTGACTGAAAGCTTGAATAGCCCAATCATCGGTGACCGGTGGCAAATCCATTCTCTCCGTTTGGAACCGAGATACGAATTCCCTAAGCATCTCGTTGTCCTTCTACCTTACCTTAAAAAGGTCCGACTTTCTTGCTGTAACCTTAATGGCTCCGGCGTGTGCCTTTACAAAAGAATCTGCGAGCATAGCAAACGAATCAATAGAATTAGGTAGTAAATTATGATACCATATCATGGCACCCTTCAATAAAGTCTCCCCGAATTTCTTCAGCAGTACGGATTCAATTTCGTCATCTTCCAAGTCATTTCCTTTGATGGAGCACGTGTACGAGGTGACGTATTCATTTGGATCAGTCGGCCAGTTATACTTAGGAATCTCGGGCATACGGAACTTCTTAGGGATTGGCTTCGGAGCCGCACTTGCGGGGAAAGGTTTTTGTACAAACTTTTTGGAATCTAGTCCTTTCAATATCGGTGGTGCCTCCGGGATTGGTCGACCCTGGAGTTATAGGTTTCCACCTTCTTATCATTTTTCTGGATCTTCTTTTCCCCTGTCTCGATCCGCTTTGTCAATTCTTCGAGCATCTTTATAATAGCAAGATTGGTCTCCGATTCTTTCTCGTTCGATTTTCTCGAAGCCGATTCGACCCTGTGTATAACTTCTCGGGATGGCTCGAGTTCGACCCTGCTTGGCGTTTTGTTCTGATTCTGGAGCAGAGCTATTGCTGCCTGTTGGGCCTGTAACATTTCGAAGATTACCCGTAGGCTGATCCCGCCATCTTCACCCCCATGTGTATTCTGTGTAGCTGATCGGGTACCCCCACGAACGCTGCTTTTGGGATCGACGGCCACATTTCCATTGATGGCTACATGTGAACTGACGTTGATCGGGTCTACAACCGGAGCTCCATCAAGGCCAGCAGGGGGTACAATGTTTCCTGGTGCAATGTTCTCATTCTCGCCGAGGTGGCTGAGATCATTGTCAATGTGTTGTGGTGCTGACTGAGAGTTTGACATCTTTTAATCCTGTAATCAAAGACACTTCAAAGAACAAGCGTAAAATAGTGTGTTTTACGAAAATTGTACCAGGAAATCACTATTATCCTTAGCCCCACGGTGGACGCCAAACTGTTTAGCCTAAAAATGGATAACAATTGAATTTATATTGTGGTTTTAAGGACACATGATTTACTTAGCATAAATTGAGAGAAAACGTAAATTGACAATGAAATTAACTGCCAATATAAATGAAGCAAACAAAATAAAATGTATAGCTTCAATCCTTGAGCTAGACTGCCCTCGAATCAAGTGACTATTTTTCCAGAAAGTATGAGCAAATTAACAGGAATGTTGAGAGCTTAAGAGAAAGTGAATACGTTGCTTTTATAACGTGAATATTATCCCCTTTACAATGATTAGAACCCCTTTATATAGTAGGGGGTCCTATTCTTGGTACAATTCTAACTACAGTAAGAAATCCCATGATTGGCTAACTAATCGGCCTCTTCTTGATACATGCCGAGATTTGCGCCGTGATCCTCGTCCGATTGCGGATATTTCGTCATTCCGTTATTCAACCCAGTAAGATTCCCTCGATCTTTATCTTATTCGGTCCCGATCTTGGCCGATCTCAATCTTGGTTGGTCTGGTTCAGGTGGCCTCGATCTTAATCGGTCTCAGGGTCTCGAGCTTGACAACCTAACTCTGCATCGTAATTTGACATAAATCGGGGTTGATCCTCGACTAATCATGCTCCATCCTCGATCAGTCGCATAAAAAGGCAAGCCCGATTTGACCGTATACAGGTACAATATGCAAGGCCTTGAAAAGTTTATTGTCACAAAAGTGTACAAGATAGATGACATGGTTGAGCTTGATTGCCAGAATAAGTATTAATGATTAGATAACTCATACAATTATTTAATCATTATTTGATCCCGTCAATAAAGAATATCTGAATGATTCTCAACAAACTGATGTAGTTGATCAACCATTAACTGATCCCGTAAATGACAAATCTAATTAAAAAATATGCAAGGCTTCATCCTCTAGAGAAACAGAGAAATACAAGACGACTAAAATATCTAAATCTAAAATGTGTAATATAATTAATATCTGTATGGTATATGTATTAATTGTTTTGGGTAGCTATGTTTCGAGTTATTCCAATTGATGATTAAGTTTTTGAGAATTAACTTTTATGTCATATTTCGGTGAATTTACGCGTGATACTGTGACGACCCAAGTTCTCCCTCCATAAACTGTCGTGACGGCACCTAGTCTCTATGACTAGGTAAGCCTAACAATTAGCTGAAAAAGAATTAAAAGTACAAAACTAGCCAACTAACAGGGAAATATAAATAAATTGTTTGGAATGTCGCTCGGCATATACAATAATAACACTCTCGGCCAATAATAACATTCCTAAAACCCGAAATCTCATGAATCACAAGCTAAAAAAAATGCACAATGCTTCTAACTCCAGAAGTCTAATAACAAGGAAGATACAAGCAAAAGCCTATAACTGAAGGGAGAATAGAGAGAGACTTCTAGGTCTGCGGACGCGGCAGATATACCTCGAAGTCTCTGAATCGCCTCGCCTCACGGATAGTATGGCTGAGCAGAAGAACCTAGATCTCCACATGAAAAATATGTGCAAGAAAGGGCATGAGTACACCACAGCGGGACCCAGTAAGTGCCAAGCCTAACCTCGATCGAGTAGTGACGAGGAAGTTCAGGGCCCTACTAGTTATATATAACATGGTAAAACAGTAAGAAATTAACAGAATAATTGAAATACTAACAGTCAATAAATATGAAATCACAGAAAGAAATAACCCAGTACACAGAGATATCAACAGGGGATCTCCCAGGATAACGTCCCGTAGTCCCAAATGTAAATGTACAGAGGATCTCCCGAGATACCGTCCCGTAGTCCAAATCATAAATGTGCAGGAGGATCTCCCGGAATACCGATCCGTAGTCCCAAAGTAAATATCCAGTACAGGGGGATATCCTGGGATATTGTCCCGTAGTCCCAAAGTGAACATGCAAGGGGATCTTCCGGAATTTTCGTTCCGTAGTCCCAAAATAAATACGCAACAGTCTCAACAAGGAAATTTACAGTTCTAAACAAGTTCGTATCAAGAAAACAGGTAATTTCTACCCTAAACATGCTACACAGAATTCAAGTAAGCAGTTAAGACAGTTAAGTCACGTAAGCATGCTTTCCTAAGCTAAACAGGAGGCTTCAATACTAGTATTGCTCAATTCAAGGTAAAACACATATATTTACTTAATAAAACGGGGTTTTTCAACAATTAGCACGTGTACACACTCGTCACCTCACGTACACGGCATTCATATAATAACAATACCAAAATCCTAAGGGGAGTTCCCCCACACAAGGTTAGGCAAGCCACTTACCTCGAACCAAGCTCAAATCAAATCCGAAATCACGCTCTTGCCACGAGTATCCGACTCCGACTGGCCCAAATCTAATCAAATCACTTTCATAACGTAAATATAACAACAAACAACTAATTTAGCTAATGAAATCGAAGCTAAGGAAAGAAAATAGAAAAACGCCCAAAAATCCTCCATGTGCCCATGCCTGGGAATCGGGTAAAAGTTACCAATTTAGAACACCCATTCACTCACGAGATCACTCGTCCAAAAATTACTCAATTTCGACAACTAAAACCCGATCAAAACCCAATTACTCGGTTGGAGAACTTGTCCCCCAAATTCTCATTCTTCCACTCAAATTCTTAGATTAGATGAGGAAAATAACAATAGATTAATGTATTAGAACCAAATTTGAGTTAGAATTGTTACTCAATTGTTCTCCTTCAAAATCTCTCAAGAAATCGCCTTCTACCGAGCTCTAAATCAATTTTTTTTGAAGTTATGAACTCAAACCCTCGATTTCACTCTTTTCTGCCCAGCGATTGCCGCTTCTGCGAGGGAACAACCTCACCTACGGTCGCGCTTCTGCGTCTCGGGCTCCGCACCAGCGGAAATTCATTAAGCCTCCGGACACCGTACCTGCGCTTCATTCCTCGTAGATGCGGTTCTGCTTCTGCAGTCTTTGAGACGCAACTGCGACCATTGATCTCCATGCCTCAGACCGCATCTGCGGTTACCAATCCGCTTTTGCAGCGCCGCACCTGCAGTCCAAAATCCGCAGGTGCAAAACCAACAGGTTCAGCACATCAGAATTTTGCCTAAGTTCAAATTCAATTCCGTTAAGCATCTGAAACTCACTCGGGGTCCCCAACACCTCAACCAAACATAACAACCAATACTAAAACATCATACGAACTCAGTCGTACCCTCGAATCACATCAAACAATGCTAAAACCACGAATCACCCTCCAATCCAAACCAAATGAAACTTGAAATCTCTAAATTCTACAACCGATGCCGAAACCAACCAAACCATGTCCGATTGACCCCAAATTTTGCACACAAGTCATATTCAGCACTATGGACCTACTCCAACTTCCGAAATCGGATTCCGGTCCCGATATCAAAATTTCACTATCGGTCCGGAAACTTAAAAATTCATCTTTCGGCATTTCAAGCCTAAATAAGCTACTGACCTCCAAAACACAATCCGGACACGCCCCTAAGCCTGAAATCACCCAACGGAGCTAACGGAATTGACGAAATTCCATTCCGGAGCCGTCTCCACACTACTGCGACTACAGTCCAAATTCTAAAGCTTAAGTTCTCATTTAGGGACTAAGTGTCCCAAAACACTCCGAAACTCAAAACAAATCATCCCGACAAATCACAATAGCAGAAATAAACATGGGGGAAGTAGTTAATAGGGGATTGGGGCGTTAATTCTCAAAACGACCGGCCGGGTCGTTACATCCTCTCCCTCTTAAAACATTCGTTCGTCCTCGAACGAGCATAGAGACATACCTGAAGTGGTGAAAAGATGAGGGTAACGGCTGCGCATATCCTGCTCGGTCTCCCAAGTCGCCTCCTCGACTGGCTGACCCCGCCACTGAACCTTTACTGATGCAATATTCTTCGACCTCAGCTTCCGAACCTGCCTGTCCAATATAGCCACTAGCTCCTCAGCATATGATAGATCCTTGTCCAGCTGGACTGAAATCCAACACGTGCGACGGGTCACCGTGATACCTCTGGAGCATCGAAACATGAAATACCGGATGAACTCCTGCCAAGGAGGTAAGGCAAACTCATAAGCAACCTCCCCAACACGTCGCAATACCTCAAAGGAACCAATAAACCTTGGACTCAATTTGCCCTTCTTCCCAAATCTCATAACGCCCTTCATAGGCGAGACCCGAAGCAAGACCCGCTCTCCAACCATAAATGAAACATCGCGAACCTTCCGGTCCGCATAACTCTTCTGTCTGGACTGGGCTGTGCGAAGTCTATCCTGAATCACCTTAACCTTCTCCGTAGCGTCCTGAACCAAGTCTGTGCCCAATAATTTAGCCTCTCCCGGCTTGAACCAACCCACCGGGGATCTACACCGCCTACCATATAGAGCCTCATACGGTGCCATCTGAATGTTAGACTGGTAACTGTTGTTGTAGGCAAACTCCGCAAGTGGTAAGAATTGATCCCAAGAACCTCCAAACTCCATCACACACGCACGGAGCATATCCTCAAGAATCTAAATAGTGCGCTCGGACTATCTGTCCATCTGGGGGTGAAATGTTGTGCTCAATTCCACCCGAGTATCCAACTCATGCTGTACGGCCCTCCAGAACTGTGATGTGAACTGAGTACCTCTATTTGAAATGATTGAAACTGGAATACCATGCAGACGAACAATCTCCCGGATATAAATCTCAGCCAACCGCTCTGAAGAATATGTAGTACACACAGGAATGAAGTGCGCGGACTTGGTCAGCCGATCCACAATCACCCAAATGGCATCGAACTTCCTCAAAGTCCGTTGGAGTCCAACTACGAAGTCCATGGGGATCCACTCCCACTTCCACTCCGGAATCTCTATCTGCTGAAGCAAGCCACCCGGTCTCTGGTGCTCATACTTCACCTGCTGATAATTGAGGCATCGAGCTACAAACCCAACTATATATTTCTTCATCCTTTTCCACCAATAGTGCTGCCTCAAATCCTGGTACATCTTCGCGGCACCCGGATGAATGGAATACCGCAAACTGTGAGCCTCCTCCAAAATCAACTCCCGAAGCCATCAACATTGGGTACACATATCCGACCCTGCATCCTCAATACCCCGTTATCAGCAATGGTCACATCTCTGGCATCACCATGCAGGACCTTGTCCTTGAGAACAAGCAAATGAGGGTCATCATATTGACGCTCTCTGATACGATCAAACAAGGAAGACCGAGAAACCACACAAGCAAGGACCCGACTAGGCTCCGAAATATCTAATCTCACAAACTGGCTAGCTAAGGCCTGAACATCCATCGCCATGGGCCTCTCTGCTGCTGGTAGATAAGCCAAACTCCCTAAACTCTCCGCTCGGTGACTCAAAGCATCAGCCACCACATTGGCCTTGCCCGGGTGATACAAGATAGTGATATCAAAGTCCTTCAGCAGTTCTAACCACCTCCTCTGACGCAAATTAAGGTCCTTCTACTTGAACAGATGCTGCAAACTTCAGTGATCAGTGTAGATCTCACAAGGAACTCCGTACAAATAATGACGCCAGATCTTCAAGGCGTGAATAATAGCAGCTAGCTCGAGATCATGGACAGGATAATTCTTCTCATGTACCTTCAGCTGTCTGGACGCGTAGGCAATCACCCTACCGTCCTGCATCAATACCGCTCCAAGGCCAATCCTCGAGGCATCACAATAGACAGTATAAGACCCTGAACCTGTAGGTAATATCAATACTGGGTCTGTAGTCAAAGTTGTCTTGAGCTTCTGGAAGCTCTCCTCACACTCCTCCGTCCACCTGAACGGAGCACCCTTCTGGGTCAGCCTGGTCATAGGTGCTGCAATAGATGGAAACCCCTCAACAAATCGAAGGTAATAACTCGCCAAGCCAAGAAAACTACGGATCTCTGTAGCTGAGGATGGTCTGGGCCAACTCTGCACTACTTCCACTTTCTTCGGATCCACCTTGATCCCCTCACTCGATACTACGTAACCCAACAATGCCACGGGATCCATCCAGAACTCACATTTCGAGAACTTCGCATATAATAAGCACTGTCCTCAGGTGCTGCTCATGATCTTCCCGACTCCGGAG
Organism: Nicotiana attenuata; assembly: GCF_001879085.1. Classification (NCBI taxonomy): domain Eukaryota; kingdom Viridiplantae; phylum Streptophyta; class Magnoliopsida; order Solanales; family Solanaceae; genus Nicotiana; species Nicotiana attenuata. The sequence goes on from NW_017673273.1 coordinate 40,511, forward strand.
TATACCAGAATGTCATCAATAAAGAGAATGACGAACGAGTCACGATATGGCCGGAATACATTGTGCATCAAATGCTTAAATACTGCAGGGGCATTGGTCAGCCCAAATGACATAACAAGGAACTCGTAATGATCATACCGAGTCCTGAAAGCAGTCTTCGGGATATCTGGCTCGCGAATCTTCAACTGATGATAACCTGAACGCAAGTCAATCTTAGAAAACATTCGAGCACCTTGTAACTGATCAAAAAGGTCATCAATACGAGGCAAAGGATACTGATTCTTCACTGTAACTTTGTTCAACTGCGATAATCAATACACATATGCATAGAACCATCCTTTTTCTTCACAAACAAGACAGGAGCACCCCAAGGTGACACATTAGGACGAATAAAGCCCTTATCAAGCAATTCATGTAACTGCTCTTTCAACTCCTTCAACTCAGGAGGGTCCATACGGTAAGGAGGAATAGAAATGGGCTGAGTGCCTGGCAACAAATCAATGCCAAAATCAATATCTCTATCGGGCGGCATACCGGGAAGGTCAGCTGGAAACACATCAGAGAAATCCCGCACTACTGGGACTGAATCAACTGTTGGGGTATCAATACTGACATCTCTCACATAAGCTAGATACGCATCACACCCCTTCTCAACCATTCGCTGAGCTTTAAGAAATGAAATAACTCTACTGGAAGTGTGATCTAAGGTACCCCTCCGCTCTACTCGCGGTACACCTGGCATAGCCAGCATCACGGTTTTGGCGTGACAATCAAGAATAGCATAATGGGGCGATAACCAGTCCATGCCAAAGATAACATCAAAATCTACCATGCTGAGCAATAACAAATCGGCTCTGGTCTCAAAACCACTAAGAGCAATCAAACGCAACCGATAAACACGGTCCACAACAAGAGAATCTCCCACAGGAGTAGAAACATAAATAGGGGAACTCAAAGAATCCCGAGATACGCCCAAATGCGGGGCAAAATAAGAGGACACATAAGAATAAGTGGATCCTAGATCGAATAGAATCGATGCATCTCTATGACAGACCGGAACAATACCTTTGATGATAGAATCGGAGGCGACAGCCTCAGTACGGGCAGGAAGGGCATAGTATCTGGCGTGGCCTCCCTTTCTAGGGCGACCTCTACCTCCCCGACCTCCACCTCTAGCTGGCTGAGCAGGTGGGGTGGCAACTGGTGCTGTAATCATAGCCTGGAACTCTGCGGAGCACGCTGTGGCTGAGAAGTTTGTAAAGGTACACCATTCCTAAGTCTAGGGCAATCCCTCACCATATGGCGTGTGTCGCCACACTCAAAACAATCTCTGGGAGGACGTGGCGGCTGTGACTGGCTAGGGCCAGGTCTGCTGGACTGACCACTAAAAGCACCCCGTGCAGGAGGCGCACTAGATACTGGAGGTGCAATAAGGCTCCTGAGGTCTAGGAGGAGCTGGAATACCACTAGCTGCTGGAAGAGCTGAATGAACGGGGCGACTCATATAACCCCTACCATGACGAACCACAGATGGGGCACGGGCACTAGAATAATGACCCGACTCACGAGACCTCTTGGCCTCTCTCTCCTCTCTATCTCGAGCAAGCATGCCCTCTATCCTTCTAGCAATGCTCACCACCTGCTGATAAGCAATATCCATCTCCAACACCCGGGCCATGCTAGATCTGATGCTGGGAATAAGCCCCTCAATAAACCGGAAAACTCTCTCACGAACTGTAGAAACCAAGGCCGGTGCATGCTTAGCCAAGTCACTGAAACGGACAGCATACTCCGAAACAATCATAGAACCCTGGCGCAAATGATCAAACTCCACGTGCCATGCGTCCCTAAGGCTCTGAGGAACGTACTCCCTCAAAAACATATCTGAAAACTGGTCCATGTAAGGGAAGCTGCCTCGGCCGGACTGTCCAACTCAAAAGTACGCCACCATTGATGGGTTGCTCCTCAAAGCTGGAAGGCAGTGAAAGAAACCCCACTCGACCCTAATATACCCATAGTGCGGAGGATACGGTGGCACTCCTCCAGAAATCCCTGAGCATCCTCCAATGCTAGCACACTGAATGTAGGAGGCTGGTACTTCTTGAACCTCTCAAGCCTCCGTTGCTCCTCCTCTAAAGCTACTGCCCTATCTTCAGGCTGAACTGGGACTACAGGCGGTACCGGTACAACCTCTGGGATCTGATCAACCTGAACCCGCTGCTCTGGGGTGCGGGCGGCGGGAGTCTATGCTCCTCCCCGGCCTGAGATGTGGCTGCAGCAAAGGGAATCAACCCTGCCTGAGCTAAAGTGGTGTACATGCTCATGAACTGGGCAAGGGTCTCCTGGAGAACTGGAGTAGTAGTAGCAGTAGGCGTATCAGGCGCCTGGGCTCCGGCTGGAGCTGCTGGTGGCTCCTCTGTAGCAGCTCGCGCGGGTACTCTGGCTGCACCACGTGCGCATCCTCGGCCTCTACTCCGGCCCCGACCTCTTGCGGCTCTAGCAGGGGGCGCGGTTGTCTAATCATCTTCGGTAGCACGTGTCCTCACCATCTGTGAGAGAATAGAAGACAGAGGTTTAGAATTTTGATATCAATAATCTCGCACGACAAGGAATCCAATGAAGTGGAATTTTCCTAACAGTTACATAGCCTCTCGAAGACAAGTACAGACGTCTCCGTACCGATCCGCGAGACTCTAATAAACCGGCTTGTGATTCATGGCTCCTATGAACCTAGAGCTCTGATACCAACTTGTCACGACCCAAGTTCTCCCTCCATAAACTGTCGTGACGGCACCTAGTCTCTACGACTAGGTAAGCCTAACAATTAGCGGAAAAAGAATAATGAGTACAAAACTAGCCAACTAACAGGGAAATATAAATAAAGTGTTTGGAATGCCGCTCGGCATATACAATAATAACACTCTCGACCAATAATAACATTTCCAAAATCCGAAATCTCATGAATCACAAGCTAAAGAAAAATACACAATGCTTTTAACTCCAGAAGTCTAATAACAAGGAAGATACAGGCAAAAGCCTATAACTGAAGGGAGAATAGAGAGGGACTTCTAGGTTTGCGGACACGGCAGATATACCTTGGAGTCTCTGAATCGCCTCGCCTCACGGATAGTATGGCTGAGCAGAAGAACGTGGATCTCCACACGAAAAACATGTGCAGGAAAGGGCATGAGTACACCACAACGGGACCTAGTAAGTGCTAAGCCTAACCTCGGTCGAGTAGTGACGAGGAAGGTCAGGGCCCTACTGGTTATATATAACATGGTAAAACAGTAAGAATAAACATTAATTGAAATACTAACAGTCAATAAATACGAAATCACAGAAAGAAATAACCCAGTACACAGAGATATCAACAGGGGATCTCCCAGGATAACGTCCCGTAGTCCCAAACGTAAATGTACAAAGGATCTCCCGGGATACCGTCCCGTAGTCCAAATCGTAAATGTGCAGGGGGATCTCCCGAAATACCGATCCGTAGTTCCAAAATAAATATCCAGTAAAGGGGGATCTCCCGGAATACCGTCCCGTAGTCCCAAAGTGAACATGCAAGGGGATCTCCCGGAATTTCCGTTCCGTAGTCCCAAAATAAATACGCAACAGTATCAACGAGGAAATTTACAGTTCTAAACAAGTTCGTATCAAGAAAACAGGTAATTTCTACCCTAAACATGCTACACAGAATTCAAGTAAGCTGTTTAAGCAGTTAAGACAGTTAAGTCACGTAAGCATGCTTTCCTAAGTTAAATAGGAGGCTTCAATACTAGTATTGCTCAATTCAAGGTAAAACACAGATATTTACTTAATGAAACAAGGTTTTTCAACAATTAGCACGTGTACGCACTCGTCACCTCATGTACACGGCATTCATATAACAGCAGTACCAAAATTTTAAGGGGAGTACCCCCACACAAGGTTAGGCAAGCCACTTACCTCGAACCAAGCTCAAATCGAATCCGAAATCACGCACTTGCCACGAGTATCCAACTCCGATTGGCCCAAATCTAATCAAATCAATTTCATAACGTAAATATAACTACAAACAACTAATTTAGCTAATGAAATCGAAGCTAAGGCAAGAAAATAGAAAAATGCCCAAAAATCCTCCCCGGGCCCACGTCTCGGAATCGGGTAAAAGTTACCAATTTACAACACCCATTTACTCACGAGATCACTCGTCCAAAAATTACTCAATTTCAACAACTAAAACCCGATCAAAATCCAATTACTCGGTTGGAGAACTTTTTCCCCAAATCCCCATTCTTCCACTCAAATTCTTAGATTAGATGAGGAAAATAATAATAATAGATTAATGTATTAGAACCAAATTTGAGTCAGAATTCGTTACCCAATTGTTCTCCTTCAAAATCTCTCAAGAAATCGCTTTCTACCGAGCTCTAAATCATTTTTTTTTGAAGTTATGGACTCAAACCCTCGATTTCACTCTTTTCTGCCCAGCGATTTCCAATTCTACGAGGAACAACCGCACCTGCGGTCTCGCTTCTGCGGCTCGGGCTCCGCACCAACGGAAATTTATTAAGCCTCCAGACACCGCACCTGCGCTTCCTTCCTCGTAGATGCGGTTCCGCTTCTGCGGTCTTTGAGTCGCATCTGCGACCATTGATCTCCATGCCTCAAACCGCATCTTCGGTTACCAATGCACTTCTGCGGCGCCGCACCTGCGGTCCAAAATCCGCAGGTGCGAAACCAACAGGTTCAACACATCAGAATTTTGTCTAAGTCCAAATTCAATTCCGTTAAGCATCCGAAACTCACCCGGGGTCCCGAGACCTCAACCAAACATACCAACCAATCCTAAAACATCATACGAACTCAGTCGAACCCTCGAATCACATCAAACAACGCTAAAATCACGATTCACCCTCCAATCCAAACCTAATGAAACTTGAAATCTCTAAATTCTACAACCGATGCCGAAACCAACCAAACCATGTCCGATTGACCCCAAATTTTGCACACAAGTCATATTCAGCCCTACGGACCTATTCTCACTTCCGGAATCGGATTCCGACCCCGATATCAAAATTTCACTATCGGTCCGAAAACCTCAAAAATTCAACTTTCAGCATTTCAAGCTTAAATAAGGTACGGACCTCCAAAACACTATTCGGACACGCCCCTAAGCCCGAAATCACCCAACGGAGCTAACGGAATCGACGGAATTCCATTCCGGAGCCGTCTCCACACTGCTCCGACTACGGTCCAAATTCTAAATCTTAAGCTCTCATTTAGGGACTAAGTGTCCCAAAACACTCCGAAACCCAAAACGAATCATCCCGGCAAATCACAATAACAGAAATAAACACGGGGGAAGCAGTTAATAGGGGATTGGAACGTTAATTCTCAAGACGACCGACCGGGTCGTTACAGATACCCTACGTTACACATACATATTGAATGTGTTCGAAAAGTCTTTCTTAATATCTATTATACAAGTTCTTCGGCACGAATACAGTGAATGCTCTGAGATTGATTGTTCTACACTTTTTATGTATAAATTTAAACAGAATGCTTTATTATTCCCGTAAGAACGACTAATATAGAACCAATATCTATCAATATAGAAATATAGCAATCAGAAACATGTATGTAACTATGAATGCTAATAGAATATTCGATTTGATATATCATCTTACTTTAGTTCGGTTATAAGAAACTGTATTAACATTTCTAGCATATTATATTTAATTTTAGACTTTCCTTCATTTGAGTAAGCTTATATTTACATAAACTTCATATAATTAAGTACACCTATCATAAGTTTACGTTTTCAAAATATGTCTTGCATATATGCGAAGTCGTTTTCAATTTGTGTGTTGTCCGCTATTATCAATGCTATATGCATTTAGATTATATATGTAATATATTCTTTACTAATAAAAGTTACTACTTCTGCTCATAAATGTACGTTTCAAATACATATCTTACATGAATGCAAAATAATTTTCCATCTTTGTGTTATCCAAAGTTGTTAATCTTATAAATCTTTATAGTACGTCGAACATGATTCAGTAATAAAATTTTATTATTAATACATGGACAAGTGTGAACACATCAGCATTCTGGAAACAACATTTGTCTTTTTTATATTTTATATAGCAAGTTCACACTTATATCAATTTGTGATACTTAATTGTAAAAACAAAAAATTTGTATGTATGTCCTTGATTAAAATATACGTCATATCTAGTTACATATCCATTGTTAATAGATACTGTTACATATAGACTATATATAAAAATATTTGCCTTTTGGTATTCCTTCTAATAACATCACAATTATATCAATTTGAGCATAGCAAATGTGAAATTTAGACCATGCTCTATGAGTTGCTGATTAATATATATTTACGTACAGTTTTCTCGTCATTAATTGATTAAATAATCTTATCATTTTCACTCTCGAGGTTGGTTATTTTAACCTTGATATTATCAATTAAATTGATAGTTGTTTGTATTTGCTATCTTCGTAATGTATTTATGTAAGATCTGCCCGATGTATTAGAGCTCGTTCCCCTATTTGATGCTTAGTGTATGCTTATTTGATGTCTTATGACTTGTGGTGATGGTTGGTCTGATTTCGAAAAGGTTCTGGAGTGAATTGGAACACTTAGTTCTATTTTGGAAGCATTAAGTTGTATGAGTTGACCAAGGTTTGACTTTTGGGTAAACGACCCTGGATTGGTGATTTAAATGTTGCAACAAATTTGTATGATGATTTGGACTTGTACGTATATTTGCATAAGATTTTGGATGTTCCTAGAAGGATTCGACACCATATGTTAAAAGGTGGCAATTTGAAAAACTTAAGAGTTCATAAGTTTGACCAAGGGTTGACTTTGATGTTATTGGATTTCGATTGGCATTCCGAGACTTTGAGTAGGTCTATCTAGTTGAATTGAACTTGTGTGTAAAGTATGGAAATAATTCGAAGTGTCTAAGTGTGATTCGGGCATTCTTTTAAAAGAATGATGATTTAACAACTTAAGAGAATTCTATTCGGTTTACGCCTCGATTCTTTGTTGTAATATTTTCATAGGTGTTTTTGAGCCTTTGAACAAGTCTAAATAGAGTATTTGGACTTGTAGGAATGATTGGATGGAGTCATGAGGAGTTCGGGTGAGTTTCGGCTCGTTTAAAGCAAGTTTTGAAAAACTTGAAATGCTGAACTTGTAATTTTTTGCACTTAATCTTCGCAAGAGGGAGGTTTGTTTAAGATCTATAAGGAGTTGGGTGAAGATTCATTGATGAAAGTTGTAGTCCTTTCAATCAAGTTCTCACAAATTCAAATCCTTCATCATTACGACATCTGTACAAAAAATCATGATTGTTTTAGTGAAGGAGGGGCAATGATGTTATTTCTGAGAAATTGCACTTGTATATTTAACCTCATTAATACTTGAACTTTATTTTTATTATTTTGGGAGCTAAAGAAGGTTTCCATCTATTTCATTGGGATTCAAGCCGGTTGGAGTGATTTTCGAAGGAAAGGCAACTTTGGAATATTGGTTGGACTTGTATAAGGTAAGTACCTTGCCTAGGCTTGGCTTGAGGAAATCTACCTTTGGAAGTCGACCTTATTTGAGTATTTGCTATGATTTGAAGACGTATATTCGTAGGGGCAAATGTATATATTAGTACCATGGACTATTCATGCTCAGGTGGATCATTAGACTATTCTATATTTTATACTAATGACTAAGCTAGCAAACTACGGAATTGTGTTTAACAAGTAAGAAAAGTAAAAAATAAAAATAAAAAAAATAAGCAAAATATGAAAAGTTGCAAAATTATATGGAAGTACACCATAAGCAACACATTGGTAAATTGGAGGATAAGAAAAATGGAAGAAAAGTAGTTTAAAAATAATAGAACTTAATATATTAGAAAAAAGAAAATTTTAAAAGTTATATAGGCTAGCAATTACACGGTATAATTACCATTAATTCTCACATCTCCTTTCAAAACTGGAGAGTGTAATTACACCCTCTTAATAACACCCAATTCCATGCTGACCAAGTAATTACTAGACTAGACAAACATGTCAAACTGTGTAATTACATATATATATCCTAATTACATCCAAATTTAACTCCTAAGTGGCTTTCCCAACAGGCTCTTAAATTGGGCACTCTTAGCCCCATCGCACACAATACATAAATGCCACTCAATCATACTTATCACGTCCGTTCATATCATGTAAACATTCTTGAAAATTTTGCAACACTACCACTCATGATTCCAGAAGCACTTAAGCAAGAGTTGAAAAGGAAAAACATTCACTTTCATTACATAAAAGCCAAAGAATATTCACAAATCAAATTCACACTCCTGTCTACTAACAGTTTTAGGACTCGTAATAAAAGCGAAGCCAAGTTCAATAAATAGCATATCGTGCTTCTTGGCTGGCACAATGGCTTCCATTATGTGTGTTCCTTTAAGCATAATTATCATATCCTGTTCTATTCACTTTTATCTTCAGGTCTTATGGAGTAAGCCTTGAAGCCACCTACATATGTTGCCTCAACATCAGCAAAAACTTCAGTTGCAAAGACTTCCCATGAGTTAGTTGACAGAACGACAAAATCCGCATATTTTCCCGGAGACAATGATCCAACATATTTATCAAGAAAACAAGCATGAGCAGCCGAAATGGTGTACCTGCCAGAGAAAAATAAGCTAGGATAGACAACTGAATTTTAAAGGCAAACTTTTGAGGGAAAAAAACTCACGGAATTAGAATAAACCACATGATGGATACAAGTTATTCTGTTACGCTGACTTAGGTCACCAGATGAAGATAAGACAAAATAAGAGATATTGGGAAACATGCCAGGATATTAGAATATCTTGTGGAAGGAAATGGTAAATGAACTGGTGGTATTTGGCTAGCTTGAATGTACCTTGACTATTCAACTGGGTGCCTAGTACCTCCCACCAGTACAAGTATCGGGTAACTGTGCCCACCAAGGCTTAGGCCGATAGGAAAAATCACTTGGTGTTTTTTTGACTCCGCTGACATTTGAACCTTGGTCTCCAAGGTTTGAACTCATTCTATTGAATACTAAACAATAAAGTCACACTCTTGGGTGCAAAGAATGAATTGCATTTTGCATTTCGATGTAACAATTCAACAAATGACTTAGTCGAGCATGTGGCATTGGCTTAACCGACTACTGTATCTTCCAAGAAGATATATATCTTATCACTGTGTAATTATTATGAAATGAGACCTTAGCTGTAACTTATTGTTACAATTAATCATTTTAATCATCAAGCTGAATTCAGATGGACTAGAGAGCTGAACTAATAGCAGCAGATTAGTATAGTTTACTATGATGTTGATTTTCCCCCTATTGAGTCAACTACCGCTTGAATGAGTTCCAGGTTCACACAGAAAACACCGTGGATTTTCTACATAATGAGTAGATAAGAATGGACTACTGAAACAATCAATGAGTCAAACAGAACAATAGTGCGACTTACGCATTTAATGCATCTTTGAGACACAAGCACTCTGATGGAATCCAAGCCTTTTCCCAACCAGGAGGTACTCTCTTCATCGATGTCCTAATGCTTTTCAAAGGATTAATATCTGCTACCTGAAAAAGTCAGCAAAAGAAACACATGACAAAAGAATTAATAGGAAATCGAGTACTGACAGAAACATAAAGAGATGAAATCCAGAAATCACATACCGGCCAATCCGAGCCAAATGCCAATTGTGCATTCTTGGTCAAGAGTGACTTGAATAGATAAGATCCTCTTTCAGCCCTTTCACACCCAAGTTTTTTAGATGCAGAATCAGCATCATCCAATAAGTGATCTGGCTGTTATGATTTGCATTTTGTTATACAATTTTATGTTGAGACATCTTGAAAAACTTAGAAATTAATATGACAAGCTCAATGCCCAAAAAAATGGAAACTGTGGGAAGAGCGTGGCAAGAATATTGCAAGAAAAGGTCAAGGGAAAAACATCGCCTGCAGGCCAAAAAAAAGAAAATGATTGAAGATGTCACCCTACATAGTTTTCCAATTTAAAGTCAAAACTAATTTGGAGGGATGCTTATGTTCGAGTCAAGACTTTACATTAAGAGAGCAGGAGGGTAGCAAAGATACATGCATGGATTTTTCGAGTGAACTCTCATTTCACAAGATCCAATGATGGCTTGAGATTATGATCAGAAATCAATGCAATACAATCTACATCCTCCAAGATTCCGTTGCAGAAGAAAGATTTTTATACTCTGATTTTGAAATAGCTGGTCAAATTGAACTACATAAATAGGTTAAAGAATTGACAGAAGTCTCTAATTTTGATTGAGATCAATGCTCGCCGACCCATCGTTGCTTTAACTTACTGGGAAAAGAGATTAGGGAATTTTCAGCACCCTAGAGTCCAAATTCATATATATATATATATATATATATATATATATATATATATATATATATAAAAAACAAGGTGAAACAGTATGAGATGCGACAATATAATTAAAATACTAACAGTCGATAAAGAATAAAATCACAGAAAGAATATAACTCAGTACACAGAGAGAGCAACAGGGGATCTTCGAGGATATCGTCCCGTAGTCCCAAAAGTAAATGTACAAAGGATCTCCCGGGATATTGTCCGTAGTACGAATCATAAATATGCAGGGGAGTCTCCCGGAATACCAATCCGTAGACCCAAAGTAAATATCCAGTACAAAGGAACCTCCCGGGATGTCGTCCCGTAGTCCCAAATAAAAATATGCAGGGGGATCTCCCGGAATACCGATTCGTAGTCCCAAAGTAAACATGTAGGGGGATCTCCCGGGATGTCGTCCCGTAGTCCCAAAGTAAACACACAACAGTCTCGAAAAAAGAATCTACAGTTCTATTCAAGTTCGTACCAATAAAACAGAGATTTCCATTTTAAACATGCTACACAGAATTTAGGTATATAGTTTAAGCAGGTAGAACAGCTAAATCACTTAAGCATGCTTTCCTAAGCTAAACAGTAGGATTTAAGATACAAGTAGTGTTCAACAAAAAGGAAACACAGATATTTACTTAATGAAAAAGGGATTTTCCAACAATTAGCACGTGTAAGCACTCGTCACCTCACGTACACGACATTCATATAACAACAACACCAAATCCTAAGGGGAGTTCCCCCACATAAGGTTAGGAAAGCCACTTACCTCGAACCAGCTCAAAATCAATCCGAAATCACGCTCTTGCCACGAGTATCCAACTTCGAGTGGCCCAAATCCAATGATCTTCTCTTCAAAAACCCCACAGAATCACCCTACCCCGAGCTCCAAATTTGATTTTCTAAGTTATGAACTCAAACCCTCGATTTTCATATTTCTGCCCATCGATTTTTGCTTTTGCGATCATGGGACCGCACCTACGGTCCCTCTTCTGCGGGCTGGGGACGTCGCACCTGCAATATTTCATTAAACGGGCAGATACCGCACCTGCGCTCTCTCCTCCGCAGATGCGGTCCGCTTTTGTCGGTCCTATTACCGCATCTGCGGTCACTGGC
>NW_017673273.1:52103-102369 GCF_001879085.1 Nicotiana attenuata
AGAGAGAGAGAGAGAGAGAGAGAGAGAGAGAGAGAGAGAGAGAGAGAGAGCCATGCTCAAGTTTGAATGACATAACCAGTTTTTTTTCCTAAATTAATGGTATGGTCTTATCCAATGATTACGAAAACTTTTATTGCTTATCTAAAAAATTCTTCCACTATTGGTTATAGCTTTAGCATGAGATCCTAGTCCTATAATTAATTAAAAAATATCTTTGTAATTAAAAAGGTTCTAAGAAAGGTGCTCGCCGGATTTATCAAAAGCTTCCTGGAAACCTAGAGCAGCCTCAGATTTCTAAAACATAACAAGAGCAATATAGTGATGATCTTAGAGGAAGTTGTAGATAACTCATTAGTCCTGGCATCTTGCATATATTTTACAAATAGATTTGAATGTCAGAGTTTCTAGACGTTTAATCTTTGGTGTGCATTAAAAGCATACTGCTCAAGTCCTCCAAATTATTATATGTATGAACAGAATTAATCTCAATAGAAAAGAAAGAGGTACAACAACCATCTGAAAAATAACCTGCACTGAAGCAACTACAGATTGTTCACCAAAACGAGCCACTGTTCCTGCGGCCAAATGTTGAGCATGCTCAATCTGTGAAGCAATAGTTGAATATTTAGAAATTACTTGTCCTTGAAGAAATAACTGACCTAATAAAATCAACCAACAAAGAGAGTTTTAATTGATTGATAAATATATTAATCTCCAGAGCAGTTGGATATACTCTAAATCGTCGGTCTCTAATTTGTTTGTCAGAGGCCACAGAAGCATACATATCCAATATCAAGTCATTAGCTCTGTCACCTATAGCATGGATGCTAACCTGAAATGTAAATTGTAGCCCATAAGACTAGTGATTTTTTGCAACTTCAGAAGAGACGAAATGGTTGATAAAAATAGAAAAAGCACCTGAAGGCCAGATTTATCTGAAGAAAGAGTCATGTTGTATAGACTATCCAGATCCACTACTTGTAGCCCATAATTGTTTAGATCATCAGCATATGGCTACAAGAGACACGACAGATATCAGAACACTAAACACAATGAACCCCCCCTCCCCCCCCTACCCCCCCCCCCGGTCCCTGTTACTAGTTTGTGGTTTAGAGAGGCTCTTCGAAACGAGAAAGCATCTTATTCTTACCTCATAAAAGAATGCACTGTTAGACCCTAGAGATCCATCAGCAAAAGCCTTGACACCGCCTAAATAAATCCATTGGCTCAGCACGCGGCCTGACTTGCTCATAAGATCCTGAGTACCAATACAAGATTGTAAAAGTCCAAGTATAGTGAAAGTGCATTTAAGGAGATATGCAACATAACCCACTGCAGCTAGAATAAGAATGACCACAGAATCTTACGTTAGGGCCAACTCTAGGAAAAAGATGTAAAACATTTCCCAAACGTAAGTTCATCAAAAACTCAAAAAAGCTGGTTGCTAAGATTTGGGAAATCGCTAATATAGAAAGAGGCCATTGTTTGTAAATATCGGAAAGGATTAGAATACTTATTCTTTTTTGGAAAATAAGGATTATAATCCTTATTATTGTGTAATTAAAAGTAGGAATTACTTTCCTTCCTTTCTAGGATTACTTGTAAATACTATTTAAACCCCAACATGCCTGAGGGAATAATCCAAGCAATTCAATCCAAAATTTCTTCCTTCTATATTCTTTACATAGTATCAGAGCCAAGGATTTGAGTCCTATGTAATCCCATGTATAATCTTGAAACAAATCTGGCGTACTTTTAACATTCAAGTTATACTTATGATATACTTTACTGATCCTACAAGTGTGAAGGAGAGCTGGGCGAGGAACTAGAAAAGACTATACAAAACTTTAGAACCTCGGAATCTTTTTACTCAGAAGATCTGCACCTTTCCACGTTTGTCTATATCCACGGACCAAGATAAGGTGCAGAGCAATCTGCAACATTAGCTTTCCCATTTCAGCTTCTAGTATGTTCTTAAAGCAATTTTACATATTCTGAAGGGTAGGACATGAGTTCATGTCAGCTGGTTTGCCAAAGAATCAGATCTCATATGCAAGGAAAAACTCAGAAAGACTGACAATTCAGTAAAGCAATGTCAGTCATGACATACCACTAACCGTGACCATGTCTCCATTGGAAAGAATAAGCAAATTCTGGTCATCATATTTCCGGATAAATCAGCCCATCTATATACATCTGCAATTATAAGGGAAGTGTTGACTAAGTTAGATAAATGTTCCACCTGTAGCTAGGGAATAACAAAATGAGCATGACAAATAGAGAAGCAGTTGAGGAAGATCTTCAGTGTTTAGCATTTGACCACCCAGCCCAGAGCCGTTCTTTATGGCCTATTGTTCTCAGCCCACAGCCCCCTTCAGACTCTCCTTCCTCCAAAATTTCTGATTAACTTTGGACGAAATGCAACTTCCAATTTCCACCGAAAGATTGAGCAAGCAAACGACACACAGAGTGGGGTGTGTGTGTGGGTGGGTGGATGGGTGGGGGTGGGGGTGGGGGGGATACTGTAATATATGTCATTGCAGTTCTGTCTTAGACCTTAACTGATCTGATATTAACAGACACGTTCGTTTCCCTTCATTTCTTCTCTTGAAGTGTCACAAAATTTCCAATAACTGATTTGGTTCCCATGCTTCTTTCATAATCTTAGTCTATGTTGCTCCGACACGACAGTTTAGGCGCCGCACCCGTGTCGACATGACACTAGTATGGGTGTGGGCATGGGATCCGTACCGGATTTGGTCAAACAATTTTGGGTACTTTGACCACAACGGTTGGAAAACTTCGAGATGAGATACAATTTGATTCAAGAAATAAGAACCAAAACTAGGGATAATTTAAGGAAAACAGCTTACCTTATATAGGAAATCAATCCTTTACTTATCTACAACTTGAGAATAAAAAAGAAATCTACACTTTACAAGTTAAGTATTCCACAAAATTTCTCATATTTAGAGATACTTTTAGCCAGATTCCCACACCCGTATCCGTACTAGGATCCGTATCCCCGAATCTTAGAATTTACATCTCGAAGGATCCGACCTCTAGATCCGCACCTGTGTCGGACACCCGCACCCGTGTCCGAGCAACTTAAATCTTAGTTACAATTTGCCAAGTAACTAAACAATACAATCACGGCACATAAAATTGCTTATAGATTATACACTTACTGGCAACTTTCAGTGCCGAGGCCTATGGATGCATAATATCAACTTTATTCCCCCAATACCCCGTCCCTACATGGTTTATGGAGGAACCCACACACAAAACCTGGTCCATTGAGATACCTCAGGGTAGTGAAAGAGAAGGAAAACAAAATTTAGTAGTTAAGCTTGTTTTTTTACATGTTCAGCAGACCAACTTCTAACTCCTAGTTGAAAAGCTAGAAAGTTGGTCCAATTTGCTCATCTCATCTCTGAACAAGTAATTTATCTTTGAAATGTTTAATGTTCCTGTAGTACAATTATAAAAAGGCATTATCCTTTCTAGTAAAGTAACCATAAGGAAAGTAGAGTGATTTTATTCCATCTTATTTCTGGTTGGAACTTAAACCTGAAAAGTCGTCCCACGGGTACTCAGGTGAAGACCCTGGAAAATATCTGCCAAAATCCACAACTGTTGTAACACCCCTCTTCAATGCATGGCTGCTAGCTCTAAACAGAGCTTCCCTCCTTTCATCAACTGAGGCTTCTGGGATGTGGGGAAGGACAAGCTTCATAGCAGAATCAATCAACAGACCAGTAGGTTCTGCAATAACAAACTCCAAAAAGTAAGGATCTTCTCTAACTTCTTTGAGCATTTAAATTTAGCAAACTTCATTGAAGCTGGCGCAGTTGATCTGGGTACTTTTTTTGGTAAGGCAGTTGATATGGGTACATTAAAGCATATTGATTCGAGAAGCACTGTTTATCATGACTATGTCCACAAGTTTCCAGTAATACATTTTGGTATGAACAAAAAGATAAAATCATACATGTATACATAACTGAACAGCTTTAAGAGAATATTGAAAAAGATTGCAGGCATGCTTCAGAAGTATCAAAAATCACATTACATTGTGTTGAGTTGCAGAAAACACAGTCCGTCTAGTTCAAAGCATTGGCTATTTGAACCAAACACGGAAGCATCAAAAGTACATAGATCCATGTGACCTCAAAGCTTAGTAAACTATAAGAAACTTAGACTGTGACAGGAAAACATAACCTAGGTAAAGTTGAAACTAAACCTTGACACTTTCATGATACTGGCAATTTACAAAAAACCTCAAACTATTGACAGATTTTACGCACGACTCTACAAGGAAGATGAGAAAAATGTAAAGTTGAGGCCAGAATTAAAAGGGAGTGAAGATTCAGAATGTCAGTGGTTAGAGCGGGAGTTCTCAGAGTAGGAAGTTTGGAGGCAATTAGATGCTGTGCGGAGAACAAAGCCCCAACTACGCATGGTTCCAAACATATTTTAAATGATTCTGCTACAGATTAAAGGACGTCATGAGTGCATTTAATTATTTCCATTCGGTAGAAAATTTGGAAGGAGCCTAAACGCATGTTTTATTGCGGTTATATAGACGTAGAATGGGGAATTGAACATTCTTTAGACCTACAAGTCTATTGGATAAGAATTTCATAAATAAGCTTTCCTTTAGGCATAGATGCTATGACGACATCATGAAATACTTTGGTGGGAGGAAGACAATATTTTAAATGCAGGTTTAATTGCAAACCCTTAGTGGACTCCAAGTTAAAAAGTAGGGAAGGAAAGGATACTGTGCAAATTGAATCTGGAAAAGCCATATGACAATGTCAACGAGAACTTGTGGACTTTGCAATGGAAGACATGGGGTTCGAGTAGAGATGGATACAATGGATCATCTTTACAAAGACTATTGTCAAATTCCTAGACCTGGTTGGAGAACTCATAGGTTTCTTTGAAAGTTCAGAGGGTCTACAACAAGGTGATCCTACATCAACATGCTCATTATGGTTAAGCACCGAACAAATAATAGAATAGAACAATTGTTGGAGGTTGCTTGAGGGGATTCACATTTCACACTACCAAACAAAGGGAAGATGGTCTAGTGATTAGCTCCATCACTTGAAGAAGCTGCTATGGTTTTAGATAGTTTTGAGCCTGAAAATAAATTTCCAACAGTGACGTACAGAACATTGAACATTTGGGAAAGGTCCTTAGTTGTAAGATTGGCTCTTTTTCGGAGTCTCAAACACACCATATGAATCTAATGATGAGAAAGTCGAGAAGAGGCTAGCAAGGTTACAGAAAAAAATATCTAACAAAGTCGAAAGAGACACTTATCAAGAGCACTAGTAGGTCAACACTGAGTAAGAGCACTCGATCCAGCATACAGACATACTACTCATCTTTAGTATCATTATCGGGAATTGTTACAAAAAGATTAAAAATACTGTAGATAAACTTTTGTAGGATATAAATCGGCCAAGTTAGAAGTCATAAGGTGGAGTGGTTGATTGTGCTTCATCATCTAGTGAATTAGATAGCAACATCCTGTACAAAAGTTATAGGTTAGGGGGTTAAAGACGACGGTTGTCTTACAGGCTCTTAGGTAAAATGCGTTTAGAGGTTTCGATAAGAAATATCATGCATAGTGGAGGACGGTATTTATCGACAAGTATAGAGTCTGAGTAAAATAGGAGGACTGACCAGATCACACTGCCGCACAATGTAACTCTTTGGAGGAAGACAATAAAAGTGTAGGGATTTGCGGATATGCTAGTTTTATAGGCCATGGAACTAGAATACTTTCTAAAACAAAAAGCTGCGGAGGAATGGAGCGATGATGTCCCTTTATTTGAAGCCTTCCATTCCAGTCCATCTTCAATATCCCAATTAGTAGAAGCCACTAATAGCCCAGTTTTGTGAACAGAGGTGGAATTGTATGGGACCTGATTTTAGGAGAAACCTGCAAGATTAGATAGGGAAGGGCTCAACAGCTTGCTTGGATAACTATACCAGCAAAGACTATTATTTATGGATAAAGACAGACAGAAATGGAAAAACAGAGGAATAGATCATCACATTTAAGCCTTTCTAAGACATATTCGTTAAAGAAGGGCAGCCCGGTGCACAAAGCATCCCACGTTCATGCAGGGTCCGCGGAGAGGCCGCACGCCAAGGGGGTGTGATGTAGGCCGCCTACCTTGATGCAAGCATCAGTGGCTGATTCCATGGCTCGAATCCGTGACCTATAGGCTACACGGAAACAACTTTACCGTCGCTCCAGGGCTCCCCTTCAATGACATTCATAGAAGAAACATAGGGAATCCCCTCATTCTTCAATAGGGGTTCTTAAGGCACCTAGAGAAGTGTCTTTCTTCACTTTAACAGAGTCATGGAGCCACCCTAAAAGTTCAGCATTCGAGATGGAAAATTAACAATAGCTGGTGCTTTATGTCAAGAAAGTGAATGCGGAAGTCAATCTGTAATTAATTCGCTGCTCCTTTGCATACTGGCTATACTATATACTGTACAAGATGGTTGGAGTTGAGTTGGTGAATGCAAAAACTATGAGAAAAGAGCATGGGAAGTAGCTCTTTTCATGTGGACACAGAACGGGAATAAGAGAGGAAGAAACAGCTTTTGAAGGAGTTCAAAATACCATTTGGACACATTAGTTGATTATTTTTCTTTTTTCGTGAACTGCAAATATGATGTTCCAATCACTAATGATGATTGAATGCTCTTCATAGAAATTCATGTTTTTGTGTAGGATTCGTTACTTCTGTGTACATTATAGGGGAAAAGAAAAAAACATAGGCAAGGCAATATACGAATGCACTATTTTAAAGAGTCAAGTCATCAACAGTAATCAATCTCCAAAGTTCTCATAAACAAAATTATTTACAGATAGCAATCTTAGTGGGACTAAGAGTTAGGTATAATTCGAAAAATAATTTGAGCCTTATTGGACAACACTTATAGCTGGAACCTTTAGGTGAAGAGGAAATAGTCTAGGCTCAAATCAGATCACATTTCCATTGACCAACCCAATTGTTGTTAGCAAGTGGCCAATGGCCATTTCACAAGTTTTGCATTGCTGAATAATTAAGAAGCAAAGTGATATATGAAGATGAAAAATGAATTACCCCCGTCATTATTTCTAATGATAGCTCCACCATTTGGATTCTCGTTGTTACGCGAAATACCAGCAAGTGTTAGAGCCAACGTATTAGCCAAACCCATATGACCATCCATCCTTGCTAACCAGACCTGCATGTGGAAATGCCAAATCTTAAACAACAGATTTATGTAATTTCTAAAGCGAAATAAAGTAATTTCGTGAAAATATCTTACTGGATTATGCGGAGTAACACTATCAATCCACGAGGCCATTGGCAAATCACCTCCCCAAATATCATTATTCCAACCACCACCCAGTAACCAAGAACCTTCTTTCACATCTATTAGAATTTCCAAAGAAAGACATGATAAAATTGATACTATTTAGTTTCAATTCAAGACAGCCAATACTATATATATTATTCATTCATTTTCCTTAGACAAAATCTTCAATGGACTTTCAGAATTTGAGCCTCTTCTTATTATAAGTGCATTCTTTTCTTTGTTAGCAGATATCACACCACAGAGGCGTTGTAATTAACCATTTTCAATAAGTAAAAAAATTCCTATTTTCAAAAGGCTAGAGGGAGAAAATCATCTCAAAGAAAGAATAATGAATATGTTATTACCTTATAAAGATAGTTAATTTGTATTTGATAACCAAAAAGACAATCATTAGCATCGCTAAAATTTATAACAAACTGATAAGGGTATTTCATGTGACATCTGCTCCTTATAGATAAACTTTACCCAAATTCACAACACATTAAAAGCTAAACTGAGTGTGTGAAAGCATGAGCTAGTTTATGTTTCAGATGCAAATATGTAACTTTAAGTTTCTATTCAAAATTAGTAAGTACTTTTGTTATACTTATTTCACAGTGTCCTATTCTTAGTCACAAACATATACATCTATATGTCATTTGCCAGCTATCTTTATTATTTAGAGTCACCCTCTTCCAAACAGAGTCCAGAAGCAATCAGACACATGCTTTACAGCTTTAGCGTCTTTGATGCCTGAACTTAAGCACGGCCTAAGCAAAGCAAAGCGCCCAACCTATGGTACACCAAGTTTCAGGTCTTAAACGCTCCTTAATTGAGCTTCGAATAATACTCTTATTGTGGTAAATGACATTGAAGCATACAGATATAAAACAAATGATATATCCCATTGCCACAAAAATTGTTATGAAATTAGCCCCTTTTCGAAGTTGTAATAAATGGGAATGAATTGAAAGTGTTTGCTGCTGATGAGGAATATACTATCTTTTTACCCAGTGACAAGAAAGGGGTTGATCCTGGTATCAGCCAAAGTAAGGACGGAGCATGCCAATGTGACAAACGTTATAGTTGTATGAGCAGCTCAGCAGACATAAAACTTACTTGCAACTGCTTTTCTAATTTTTTCCACAAAAAGATCTTTTGTATTTACTCCACGAAGCTCCACTCGTGCCATCTGCCGAAGTTAATAACAGGTTATAGGAATACAATATTATACTTTAATTTGTAGAGGAACTACTATAATCAACTATTGGCATTTGAACTACAGAGAGTTGCAGGTTGATGGGTTTCAAAGAGAAGCCTAGATAAAATCAAACCAACAACATATGCAAAAATAAAAAGGTGAAATTTGAACTTATGCATGCTTTACTATATGAATAAAGCTTAGGTGGAAAAACCTCCATGGCTACGCTGATGCATTCAGTCTTCAATTGCAAAACATTTATAAGAAATGAATAAGCAGCAACCTTTCCCTCTTCATGTGGTATTTTATGGAAATCAAATCCAGCATTTAGCCTGTACCACTTCTATATCTGCAAAGCTACTTATATTGCAGGCTTTTGTTATGATCTTTTCAGATTTTTTATCCCAATTCCCCCCTCTTTACTCGATCTCCCATTTGATCAAGTGTAAAGATGTTTTTATTGTCATTCCAAAGAAAAATTGTTCTCAACTGGTCAATCCTTTACCCTACCTTGACAGGGATAAGGAACAAAGTCATGATAAGTGGGAAGCGAACTCAGTATGCTGTTAATCAAAACCACTCTTCCTACTGAGGACAGATGTTCCTTTTTCCAGTTTGATAGTTTCTTTTTCACTTTTTAATGACCCCCTGCCGTATTTCAGGGGATTTATGCCCTGCACCCAATAGCATACCCCAGTATGAAGTATGTAATATTACCAACTCTGCAGCCAAACTTTGTCAAGAACCTAGTTAGATGATTATGATTGACAATAAACACAGATATGAGATGGTAGGACTGCTGCAAACCTGTAATCCCCCAGGGATGAAGTGCACATGGGAATCAATAAATCCAGGGACCACAATCTTTCCATGTAGATTTAGCTCCTTAATCGAAGTCCTTGCCAATTTCTGCATTCACATCTAACCTGAACATAAGCTCTGAGTATGGTATATACTTCACCAACTACTTGAATCTTCATATTGCATTTCTTTAGCATTTGAGAAAAGATGAAGGGATAAATGAATTAGAAATCAAATGTGCGCCAAGAAACTAAAAATATAAACTGCACTTCAATCCCGAGTTACTCTAAGATAGCAAAGGGACCTTCAGATCCTAATCGTACAGAAGTATTGAAAGATGTCACAAACACCAGCATGGATATATATTGTTGGAACTCATTAATATGATCTCGTGAAGGCATCAAATACATATCCAGAGGAAAGTTCATGAAATCAGTCAGTTGAAAAAAGCAATGAACATGATCAAACAGTAAACGTCTAGCTTCAAAACCAAAAGTGATACAATGGAATTGCGTTCAAGCTGCAATATAATCCCAAAGACTGCTTAGGCCTTGATTTAGGAGGAAAACCTGCATCTGTTCCAAGGACAGTAGACTATTAAGTGGAGCAAATGGCCTGAATAGTAGCACTTATTACTGCAATATATTTACCCATCCAAACCTTCTTAATCATTTTAAATATCTCACCTAACATATAATACACCTTTGACCTTTGTTTCAGTTAATTTAAACACTTGCTAGCAACAAAAGGCAGTCTGTTTTATTACTTTAAAGAGAAAAGTGACAACTGCTGCTACTTTATCTTAAACAATTACTCTCTCCATCATGAAATGCTCCTCCTACTTTCCTTGTTGATTGCCTAAAAATGTGTCTATTTTACCCCTAAACACAAAGCTGTAATACTTTCCCAACATACAAAAATACTTTAACAACTGACTTTTGTTCTTCTCACCTCTCAGTACAACTTTATCCTTCTTTTCTTCTACAAGTGCAACTTTATCTTTTATTCTGTTTTTCTATACTAAGTAAAGTCAAATATAACAATGGAACATTTCAACTGTAGGATATGAATTTATCAACAACTCAGGAAAGCATAAGCAGGATATGAATTTATCAATTTGGGCTTAAAAGGAAATTTGTGCAAATTAGTGGATTACATGTTTTATGTTTTCTCGCCCCCAAGGCTTTATTCTAATGGTAAAAGTGTCAGCTTGTGATGTATGGGTTAGGGGCAAGTACTCAATTCTGTCGCAAAAGTCTGGTATTTAAGTGGAGACAGGCGCTTAGGCCCACGGGTTTGAAGTTTGAACACTGCCTAAGTAGGGAAGGGTAGAGGGGCAGATCGGGGCCCACATTCACTGAGTTTCAAACTGTGCACCACTGGCTTTTGGGATTTCTGGTCAATCCTATGATAATCCTAGAATAATGAAATCAAGTAAAACTGAAAAAAGAAAAAGGACCTTTATAGAAGAGTAGTTGCCAACACGGAGAATTCTGCCATTGGAAATGGCCATCGAATCAGCAAAAGGGAGAGAGTCATCACTGGTGTAAATAGTCCCATTAGTCACTACCAAATCTGCAACTTCACTTGAACTTCTCCGCAAGTCTGCAACTAAGAAGATGAAATTTTATGAAGAAAATTCAAGAGGAATCATTTAACTGTTCAAAATTGTAGAAAGAATGAAGAAACACAAGTGTTTATAAGTACGTTTCAAGTAATTGGCGTTGTTGTTGAGAAAAGGAAGTGAGGCTATGGAAAGAAGGACGACGATAACAGAAGCAGAGAGGGTAACCCAGAAAGTGTTCATTCTTTCTTCTTTGCCTTGGCACAAATACAGTGCTACTAATTAATGGTGAAAAGGGTGGAAGATAATGGTTTTATTTGTCTTTTGGCGCTCTATGTTGTGTAAATTTATGGCTGTCCAACGTCCGTCCAGTCCCGGTCCCGTCCGCGTCCCGTGCCGTCGCGGCCCACTTCATTCTAAACGGGATGGCCATTTCGTCCGGATTGTCTCGTTTTGTTCCGTTTCGTCCCGTCCCGTTCCAGCCTGTAAAACATCCCCTACCCACCAAAACACCCCTACTCCAAACTTTTAATATAACCCCTAAGTTTATTAAATTACACTTTGCCCCTATTTTCTACTATAAATATCTCATTCTTCTTTATTTTTTCCTACAAAAATCAATTATTCCCTCTCAAATCTCTTACATTCTATCTAGATTATTCTGATTGGGATGAGATCAAAGAGCTTACTAAATTAGAAATATTTTATTATGCTACAACATAATTTTTTGGTATATATTATCCTACTGTTACACAAATATTATGGTATATTTGTGGAATTTCTGTTATATTTGGTAAGTATAAAACAAATCCAACTTATGCACCGGTTATTAATGAAATGATTTCAAAATTTAAAAAGTATTTTTTCCTTATTCCCCAAGTTTATTTAATTTCTACTCTACTTAACCCATCTTTAAAACTAAGAGGTGCAAAGGGACTTGTTCGTAAAATTTATGAGAATTTAGCAATTCAAGAAAATGAACAACCATCTCTCGAAGACTGCCAAGCTAGCATATATTCTTATGCTAGATCAATGTTTGATAAATATAAATCTATGGAAACAACAGGTGGTGAAACTGCTCCTTCTACTTCTAATTCTAGAGCAGAAGTTTTATGGGAAGATATGGATGATATAACAGGTTTTGATTCCTCTATTGATGATGAACTTGATTCTTATCTTAATCAAGGATTGGAATGTATTAAAGAGAAGAAGGCAACGAACAACTTTTGGCATGGTAGAGGGAGCGTGGCAAGGTTTTTCCAACACTTTCAATAATGGCCCGAGATATCCTTGCTATTCAAGCATCATCAGTAGCATCGAAGAGTGCTTTTAGTGCAGAAAGATTTCAAAATGGAGATCATAAACATTCATTAGCACAGGACAGTCTAGAGATTTTCGTATTATTCAGAGATTGGATTTCTTCTTTCTATTAATTCAGAAAGAAGAAATCTTGGTTTTGAAAAATTAACCACTAGGGATGAAGAAGAAGAATATAATGAGATACTTAGCACTGGGAGCGATGACGGCATGGAGCTCATGGAACATCAATCAACATTGCCAATTCTAGAACAATGTCCGTGAGAAATTATAGATAAGTTACAAAGAAGCTATATAGGAGCTTACAAATTTTAGTATGATAATTTGTAGTTGGCTACTAAGAGGCTTAATTCAAACAGAACCCTTCCTAGAAGGTGGCTGCGTAGATTAGGTGCTCTTCAAAAGAATTATATTTTTACGTGAGATTTGAGAGTTCTATTAATAAAATAAAAGGCTCTAAGCCTTGAATTTCTTTTATGAATTGTCTTAGTTACTTAATAGTTTGAAATTATATTAAATAAATTATAACTCTATTATAATTTCTAGAATATTTCATTACAAGTCTTTTGTTTTAATATTTTATAATTCTTTACTTAGTTTCCTAATTTCCGTTTTAACATTTAAGTTTATTACATAAGTCAAAAAACTAGCCATTGCAAACTTAAAAAACTTAGTCATTGTCAAAAAACTAGACGTTGCCACACTTAATGCTTAAATTTTTATTTTTTTAAACGGCACTTAAGGCCCCCGAACCCATCCCATACCGTCCCGTCCCATCCCGTTTGTTAGCGGGGCGGGATGGGCCTACTGTTTCTTCCCGTTTGTCCCGTCCTATTTCGTCCGTCCCGCCATCGTCCCGGATAAATATCATCCCGTCCCGTTAATTTTGTCCCGTCCCGTCCTGTTCCGTTGGACAGCCATAGTTGTGTTTATGCAACAAGTGAAGATTCTTGAAGAATCTTTTTCCTCCGACCCACACCTTTTGGGTTTTGACCGAGTGAGAAATATGGAAAATGACACCGTCGAAAAAAGAAATAATATAGAAAATTGTACCTCATATGGCAAAGGTATACACCCTATTTATTATAAATCAAAATCATTTTAAAATATTATTTTCTATAGCTACCTTTTATGTTTTATAGCAAAATAAGTATTTATGGTATATACTACCACTGAGGCATAAGTACGTTATTTATGTTATTCCTCTCTCTTAGACAACTGGACATACCTATTCTTAAGGTGATTGATGTTACTGTATTTATGAATACATGGCGCGAATACATGTGAATACATGCCCATACAGCTGGATTGTCCTGATTTTAAGTGCTTTTTATTGTTGTATTCATCAATACAGCAGCACGAATACATGTGAATACATGCGCGTACAGCTGGACTGCCTTAATTTTAGGCGTTTTTTGTTGATGTATTCATGAATACATGGCGCGAACACATGTGAAAACATGCGCGTACAGCTGGACTGCCCTGATTTCAGGCGCTTTTTACTACTGTATTCATGAATACAACAACGCGAATACATGTGAATACATGTGAATACATGCGCATACAGCTGGACTGCCCTGATTTTAAGCACTTTTTGCTGATGTATTCGTGAATACATGGCGCAAATACATGTGAATACATGCGCGTACAACTGGACTACCCTGATTTCTAGGCACTTTTTGCTGCTGTATTCATAAATACAGCAACGCGGATATAGTGAATACACTACCGTAACAACTGAACAGTAGCTATAAGAAGTAATTACGAATATGGTGGCTATAGGAAGTTAATAACCACTAAACAATAGTGGTTTCTGAAAATTCCTCAATAATATATATATACTAGTTGCACGTTGTAAGCCCGTGCTGAGCCCGAGCCCAAATTCTAAGGTCGAAAAGTAATGTAAAAATAGCACGGGGTAGCTAGTTTTTGGACTAGTAATTGAAAAATAGTCAGTGTTTGCAAAGTCATTGTAAAAAGCTATTATTTTACTACAACATGAAAAGTTCCAACATAATATACTGGAGATTGGAGCACCTGTGCGTGAACTTCCAGCATATCATGCTGGAACTCCAACACGCGGAAAGTTCCAGCATAATATACTGGAGATTGGAGCACCTGTGTATGAACTTCCAGCATATTATGCTGGACCGGTATATTATACTGGAGCTCCAGTATATTATGCTGGAGTATTTTCCAGATTTTGAACAGTATTTTCGTTCAGATTTATCTTTATAAGTAAAGGGGCTAAAATTTAATTACTTTTGAAATTGTGGCTATTTTTCAATTACCACTTGTACATCTGGCTATTTTTGAATTTCTCCCAAAAGTAATACATATAATAAAAAAGAATAATTTGTATTAAGTTTTTAAGTTTTCACCAAATATCTTATTTCTCCTAATAAAAAACAATCGAGTGTACTCAAATTATAACCAAGATAAATTTCAAATCCACCAGCACGTTTTCAATCTTATATTCCTTGTGAATCCCGAATTGATATATTGTAACGACCCGACCGGTCGTTTTGAGCATTAGCAATTTGCTCGGTGGTTTAAGGGCATGAGTAGCTCCGTATGAGGTATTATGACTTGTGTGAACCACTGATTTTGGTTTTCAGGTTATTCGGAACTGATTTGGAGGAATGATTCTCAACTAGGAAGCTTTAAGTTAGAAGAGTTGACCAAGTTTGACTTTTGCGTATTTGACCTCGGATTAGAGTTTTGATGGTTCCGTTAGGTCCGAATGGTGACTTTGGACTTGGACGTATTCCCGGAATTGCATTTAGATATTTCTAGAAGGTTTCGGCACTCATTGGCGAAAGTCGGAAATTTGAAGGTTCGGAATGTTCATAAGTTTGACCCAAAGTTGACTTTGATGTTATCGGGCTCAGATTGTTGTTCTAGGAGTTGGAAAAGGTTCGATATGTTATTTGAAACTTGTATGCAAAATTTAGGTTTATTCCGGATTGGTTAGGCTTGAATCGGACGCTTTGTTTGAAGTTTATGAACTTAAGAGATTGATCTTGATCGATGATTCGTGATTTTGACGTTGTTATACGTGATTTGAGGCCTCGAGTAGATCTGTGTTATGTTATGGGACTTGTTGATATGTTCGTACGGGATTCCGAGGGGCTCATGTGAGTTTCGGGGTGGTTTCAAACCATTTCTACGCCATTTTTAGTAGCTGGTTTTTGGCTACATAGGTGTACATTGTAATCGTGTGGATTTGGTCGCGTTAGCAAAGAAAAAAATAGGAAAAATGGAGTTGTGAATCGCGATCGCGGAAAGCTTTCTCGCGATCGCATTGAAGAGAATCTCTGTTGCACTAACCCGACTTTGGAAGCTTATAACTTGCAATCTATAAGGAATTTGGAGATAATCCAAAAATGAATATTGTATCCCTTCGAGTCTAGTTTTCAGAAAATCAAACTATTTATCATTTAGAGCTTTGTACTAAACGTTATGGCTAATACACTACAGGTTGTCTGAGAAGAGTTGGGAAGGGTTAAATGGAAGTTTATTCATCGCGATCGCGGGGATATGGCCACGATCGCATAGGGTAAAATTATCCTGCAAAAGCGATCACGAGGTTTGTGATAGAAATTGTGAAGGGTAACCCTGGAATAGTGTATAAAGTACTCTATTTCGAAGGCTTCAGACATTTTTACATATTTGGAGCTATGGAGCTCGGATTGAGACGACTTTTGAAGCGATTATCACCATATAGATTGGGGTAAATGTTCATTCATTTCATATCATATCTCAGTCTCTGTTGATATTTATTGACACATCATATCATCATTTTAGGCTAGTTTCATGGCATTCTGAGTCCGAGAGACTCGAGAGATTGATGATTGAGTGAGGCCGAGGGCCTGAGTATGAGTGATATTGTGGGATCTGGCTGCACGCCGCAGTATGTTATATTGATTTATGCCTGGATCTGGCTTATTATGGCACTTGGGCTGAAGGAGCCTCTCCAGAGTCTGCACACACCCGCAGTGAGCGCGGTTGATTTATATTGAGGGATGGATCTTTCCCTGAACATGGATCTTGTCAGAATCATTTATACCTGCGTATGGATCTTCCCCATGGGTTGGATTGGCCTTATACATTACTGAGTGACTGACTGTCGACCCCTAACCACAACTCATCCGCTGATTCTTCAACATCAGTCGGTTCGGACCTCCACTTAGTTTCACCCAAGCTTCATCCTGGTCATGGATAGATCACCCAGGTTCGGGTCCATAAGCAGTGACAATTGCCCTATGAAGACTCGCTTTCGCTACGGCTCCGGTGGGTTCCCTTAACCAAGCCACTGCCTATGAGTCGCCGGCTCATTCTTCAACAGGCACGCGGTCAGAGCCCTGGCTCCTCCCACTGCTTGGGAGCTTACGGTTTCATGTTCTATTNCGTACGTTCGTACGTTTACGTTTACTTAGTTAGTTATATTAGGTTGGAGTCGGATTCCTCGGTCGCGAGTAGTCGACATTACAGGCACTGAGTGACTGAGCATGTCGAGTGATTGAGCATGATGAGTGGAAACTGTGAGACAGAGAGATTGAGTACTCTGAGAGTGAAAGTACATGAGTTCATCTCTGATATATATTGCATTGACATACACACATGACATACAGGCATAGAGATGCATTTTCCTCATGTTGTACGGTATCACGTCATTCATGACTTCTCACACATATTGACATATAGACATAGAGATCTATTTTACTCTTGCTATCTGGAAAAAAAAAAGAAACATCTTACTTATTGTTGAAAGGAATTTTGGGAGAAATCACAATTTTCAAACTTTCTCATATTTTTTTTTGGCGATTTCAGTAAATGATTTGGGTTTTCACTGATTTACTTGGAAAACAGATCTATTCTGGAACTGTAAATGGGCTGAGCATTTTACCCCTGAGTTAGCTCTTTTATTATTTTCATTATGTTGTTATGAAATGTTGTTGGCTATTGGTGTTAGACCCGACCTTTATTCCAGCTCGTCACTACTTTCAACCTAAAGTTAGATTTGTTACTTATTGAGTACACGGGGCCGGTTGTACTCATACCACACTTTCTCACCTTGTGTGCAGATGTTGGCTGCTGATGTTGCTGTGATCAACGAGAGCTGGAATTGAAGACATACCTGCATTCCGGTTGTAGCTGCCTTTTGTTCTTAGTAGCCTTAGATTTATAAAAGTCCGTTTATGTACATTTCGAACAGACGATGTATTTATCTCATACCAGCTTTGCAAATTCTAATATTAGAAGTTCATGATTTGTTCTACCAGTCCCTGAAAAATGTATAAGATTCAGATATTTTCTTTTAATTAATTGTCCTATTAAAATTAAAATTGGATAGTTGCTAATTGGCTTACCTAGCGGCTTGGGTTAGGTGCCATCACGACTAGTTGGGTTTTTGGTCGTGACAAGTTGGTATCAGAGCTCTAGGTTCATAGGTTCTACAAGTCAGGAGCAAGTGTCTAGTAGAGTCTTGTAGATCGGTATGATAACGTCCATACCTATCTTCGAGAGGCTGTAGGACATTTAGGATATACTTCCCATCTTTCTTTCCTTATCGTATGGCATTGATTCAACTTGAAGCATAACTCTTTAAATTCCTTCCACGCATTTGTATGCGCATGTGAGCGCTCGATATCAACTGTGCAACGACGACTTATGATTCCATGGATGAGGTGCGAGATGTGATTTTGGTGTGCTGATGATGGCCAGTCTGGAGGACTTGAGGCCGGGTTTGACTATAGCTTGAGCACGGAGATTTTGATTGTGTGAGCACGTGCTTTTGAACTTATAAGTCCGGTAGTGTCCCTATTGTGAGCACGTGATTTTTGCCCTATATGGATTATTCCCAAAAAATTCAAACAAAATGATTTCTTCCATTATTTTGCAATTTTGTGAATTTTTGTGACATTTTATGTTAATTGTTTGTATTTTTATTTGTGCATTTTAATTCATATGAAAAATATAAAAAATACACTTGACATTTGCATTTAGGGTTTAATTTCATATTTTAGGATTAATTAGTAGTTACGTTGTTTTTAAAACAAAATATAAAGAAAATAACAAAAATAGTCCATTTTGCATTTTTAATTGTTAATTGTTGAATTTGTCATGAGTTTACTTTTAAATAGGACTTAATAAATTTTTAGGAATTAATTAGCTTAGTTTTGGAAATAAATTAGGTCTTTATTTTAATTTTGCATTGTTATAAAAATCAGAAAATATAAATACAAAATAAAACAAAAAAGGAAAAAGAAAAACAAGGGAAACTAATACAAAGAATTAAAAACAAAGGCCCGAATTTGGGCCAGGTGTGTTTCCACCCAAATAAGGCCCCAAAATTGGACCAAGTACCCGTTCGCCCAAGCCCAATCTCCCATTACCCGGTCCAGTATCATTCTTTAACCAAACGACACCGTTTTGTCGTCTTTCAATCTGGGCCGTCGAGGTCAGCTAATCTAACGGCCACGAACTGAGGGAACTTTAATATATAACTGTCTGATACCGACCCCCCCTCTATCGTCTCCCTCACTCATCCCTCCTCTGTAAACCCTAGAAGACCGCCGCCCTTTCTCCCACNGGATTAATTAGTAGTTACGTTGTTTTTAAAATAAAATATAAAGAAAATAACAAAAATAGTCCATTTTGCATTTTTAATTGTTAATTGTTGAATTTGTCATGAGTTTACTTTTAAATAGGACTTAATCAATTTTTAGGAATTAATTAGCTTAACTTTGGAAATAAATTAGATCTTTATTTTGCATTTTAATAAGATCAGAAAAATACAAATACAAAATGAAAACAAAAAAAAGGAAATAAAAGAAAACAATTAAAAAGAAGGTATTAATAAAAGACCCCCGAATTGGCCATTTTAGTTAATTCTGCCTAGCCCAAACATATCCCAGTCCACAGCCCAAACCCCCTTCCCTAACCCGGTCCGTTTTTTTTGTAACCAAACGACGTCGTTTCCTGGAATTGATCATGGCCCTTGATTGTTGATCTAATGGACGGGAACATCCTAGGTTAATTGATATATAATTGTCCGAAAATCCTACCCCCCCTTTCTATCGTCGTCTCCATGCATCCACAGACCAGGCCCTGTAATGCCGCCGCCGGAAATCGCCCACGGCAGCGGCCCGTCTCCAGATCACCCAAATCTACACCCCGAAATCCCTTTGTCCCCCTCTCTCCAAATCTGCAAATAGTTTCCCTCAAACATACCCGGAACCCGTCGAATATTCGATTGAAGTTTTTCCGGTTACGACTCAAGGTCCTCCAAACCACTTCAAATTAACACTATAAGACCGCCGTGACCTTCTCTATCAAAACCCCAAAGCCCCGTCCCTCGAATCTGACTGGAACCCTTCGAATACTAAATTGAAGTTTTCCGGCCAAAACCCTAATTACTCCAAACTACTCCAAATTGATACCACATGGTCCCTGGCTTCCCTCATGAGGAATTAAGCGTCAATAGCACTCAATTCCCACCGGAGATGGCCGGATTTGAACTTTGAGAGTTAGTCGGAGTTTTGAAGTCGAGTCAGTGAGTTCCCCGATTTTCTGCTCTTTTTCCTTTTTCTGGCATTAATTTATTTGTCATGACTGTTGGCTTCTTGATTACATACTACTTTTGGTGGTGAATAATTGCTAATCTGAAAATCAATAAGTCCTCTTCAATTCTGTTTCAATTCCGTTCAATAGTTGTTTCATTCTGATCTTATCATTGTTTTAGTTTCTAGTTTAGTTTTGTTTGATTGGTTTAAACTTGCCTTGGTAATTCTAGGTGTTAGCTTAATTGTTGTTTGAATCCGTCCTAATACATGTTACAATTTATAATTCTAATTGATTTTGTCTGGCCATTGTTTGATTTTAATCTGCATTGCTTGATTTGCTAGTTTTGATCAGTCAGTATTAATTTAGTTTAAATTCATTAGTTGCATTAGTAATTCCATACTCAAGGATTAGTTTAATTTTTGTTAGTGTTCTTGTTTAGCTCCTTAGGCTCAGTATTCAGATAGATAAGGGGTAGTTTAGGCATTTCTGACAAAGGAATATTGTAGTAACTGCGAATGAACTTCCTAGAAGCTTCTAAATGGGGGCTTTTAGGTAAATTGCAAAAGGTAAGCGTATTAACTTGGGTAACAAGTTAATAACTAGAGGATTAAACTAAAAATAAGTGAGGGACTAATATGTAAAACTAAAATCTGAAGTTGCACCTCATTGTGCCTATAAAATGGCATTCCCATGCCTTGAATGACAAGTTTTGAATTCAAGCTGCACCTCACAATCCCCCCCCCCCCCAAAAAAACTAGTCCATAGTCTCCAGAATTCAAATTTGAATTTCAGATTCAAACTCCAAATCTGAAATTTTGAAGTCTCTCTCCCATCCTAAAATCTTAAAAAAAAAATATACAGAAGCTACAGAAAATTCAAAAGAAAGTACTGTTCCATTCAGTTTCCTAGGTTAATTTTGGTTTTAGTGGTTGATTTGGGATCAGTTTGGGTGCTGTGTTGCTGTGGTGTGTTGCTGGGTTCATTTTGGAGGTCATTTGGGCTTAGTCGAATTTGTTTTGGCTTGATCTGTTGATCCTGTTGGTTTTAAAGCATTTCTGGACTCCTGACTCATTTCTGGGTTGACGCTGAGTGTGATTGTTGATGTTTGAACTCCACACATTGTTGCCTGCTTTGCTGTTGCTAACTTCTTCTCCTTCTCACTACATTCTGTTCTCCAGGTACACATCTGTATATTCGATGACTATGAGCTGAAAATGTGCAGAAATTAGTTTATGAAGAATGAAGTTATTTGAAAAATTGAATTCTGGTTTAGTTTATGTCCAGACCTGTATATTCAACATTTAATTCATCAACGATGTTTAAGTTTTGCTTGTTCTGTACTATATAGAGTGTATAAACTATTATGTACCAGATTCATGTGGTCGCTTTAAGTTAAACATTGGTGACAATTAGTCTCATGCGAGGTTGATAGATGATTTGTGAATCGCCTCAGATCTGTGTGATGTAGTAGAACACATAATTAGTAGCGTTTTCATAGTGTGAATGTGATTATCATGATACACGATTGTATGATGCTTCTGTCAATTCGAAGATCTAATTAAAAGAAGTAGAGGTTGAAACAGACGGTTCAATAGGATTTCAAGGTTCAACAATTGAGTACAATAAGTCCAGCTTATCTAGTTTGAGTTAATTCAAAAATAGCTAGGTTGCTTTGTGTTGTCTCCCTATTTGCATCACACCTTTAGTAATACCCATGAATTCACCAGTAGCTAATTACGTAAAACAATCTGAGTCTTAAACTAGACTTCTAGTGATCAATGTTTCATTAAATTGAAAGGTGAATCTTGCTTTTCCTTGACTACAAATTGTTGAATACGTTTTGAATAACCTGAAGCGATCTCAGAGATGTTTGTTCAAATGGAATTGAGGCTTAGTGTGGTTTAACAGTCAGGGTCTGACGATCCGTTTTCGGACAGTTTGGGCCAGTGTTATCACAGACGGCCCAGGTCTTGTCTTGAATATGTATCCGTCTAGACCTAAGCCCAGGCCTGTGATTGGCCAGCCTTATGCATACTTGGATTTTAATTCTTTTTTGACGGGATGTGTTCAAGGCCCAAGCTTTGAATTTGCATGAACTCATGGACCCCAAATATAATAGTTCCTAAACAATATTAATTAGTTAGGACTTCTCCTTTATTATTAGAGACAAATTAAATAAAAAATTATAGTTTGCTTTAGGTTGGCCTTAAATAATAAATTGAGATGAGCCTCGCCAAACAAAAAAGCACAAATTGCGGGGCCCTCACTAAATGCTTATATTAAAATACTTAGAATTCGGGCGTGCCGTTTAGTGAATTTCACGGCCTCCCGCAAAGATAATAATACGCTAGCCACTTTAGGCGCGCTTCTAATAATTTTACCTTCTTAAATACGGGTGTGCATTTCATTCGACCCAAATCCAAATCCCAAACGTTGAATAAGAATGTGTCGAGGATCCGGGTGCATCTCATGTGACGTTATCCAAAAACACGTTCTTAAACGACGTTCACTTTCTTAAAAACTGACTAAAACGGTAAATAATTCTATAATTGCACTATAGGTTTTAAAATGTATTAAAATCAGATGTTTAGCCAAACGTAGCAGTTGAGTGACCGTGCTAGAACCACGGAACTCGGGAGTGCCTAACCCCTTCTCCCGGGTTAACAGAATTCCTTACCCGGATTTCTGGTTCGCGATTGTAATACAGAGTCAAACCCTTTCCTCGATTCGGGATTCAAACCGGTGACTTGGGACACCATAAATCTCCCAAGTGGTGACTCTTAATCTTAATAATAAATCTCGTTCCGATTGTCCTTTAAGTGGAAAAAACTCCTTTATGCCCTTGCGGGTGTAGTGAAAAAGGAGGTGTGACAATATGCATACCACCATCCTTATGATCAGGCAAGGGATTGTTGCGAACGTTAGGAGCAACTTCCTTGGCCACGATGATTTTATTGTCAATTAGAGCTTGGATTTTGTCTTTCAGAGATCGGCACTCATCAATGGTATGCCCTTTCATGCCGAAATGGTATGCACATGTTTTATTTGGATTGACCCACTGGGAAGGATTATCTGGAGTTATGGCAGGGATTGGGGTGACGTAACCAGCAGCTTTGAGTCTTTCATATAGCTGGTCGATTGGCTCGGCGATAGCGGTGTATTGCCTGGGAGGTTTGCGGTCAAAGTTAGGGCGTGGCCTGGGGAAGTTTTGGCGGGCGAGAGGTGATTGGTAGTGGGCATTATAGGCTTGGTAGACGGGTGCAGGTTGGGAATATCTTGGTGAGGTGGGTTGATATGTGGGAGAGGGAGATGATTGGTAAGCGGGTGATGGAATTTGGTAAGAAGGCGGAGGTGCTTGGTAGTTGGGAATAGGCTGGTATGTGAGAGGGGGTACCGGGTAGGCTTGGTATTTTATTGGGGACTTGGTTCGCTGTGCAACCATCACGGAACTCACGTCGTTTTTCTTGGATGCCTCCAGATTGTAGGGCTTTGTTGGTAGCCTGTAGTGCCTCAAAATTAGTGACCATACCGCTCTTAATGCCTTCCTCAATCCTTTCTCCTAGCTTGATGATATCGGAGAATTTCTGGCCCTCTATCAACATTAACCTCTCATAGTACTGCGGATCTTGAGCTCAGACAAAAAATCGGTTCATCTGTTCTTCCTCTAAGGCCAGCCTGACCTTACCAGCCTCGGATCTCCATCGAGTAGCATACTCGCGGAATGTCTCAGTGGGTTTCTTTTTCCGATTCTGGATGTTGAAAATATCTGGTGCATTTTCTGTATTGAACCTAAACCTGTCCATGAAATCGGATGCCATTCCAACCCAGCTCGTCCACTTCTTGGGATATTGGCTAATGTACCAAGATAGCGCATCACCTTTCAAACTTCTCATGAAGAGTTTCATGCGAATCTTCTCGTCTCTTATTACAACGACCAGTTTATCACAATATGTCCTCAGATGGACTCTAGGATGCCCCGAGCCGTCAAACATTTCGAACTTAGGAGGTTTGTACCCCTCGAGAAGTTCAACGTCCGGCTGGATGCAAAGATCCTCATAATTCAGCCCTTCAATGCCTTTGTTTCCTTCAACGCCCTGTACTTGACTAGTCAATTTCTTGAGCTCGGCAGCCAGGTTCTTGATGAGAGAATCTTTGTCATCAGATTCTGGTGTGTTTGTAATGGGTTGAGTGTATTGTGGCATGGTTTCCACATATATGGGAGTGCGGCGGGGATGATCATTTGATGGTTCAGGGATGAGGAGTGGAGTGTTGTTGAGATGTGTGTTGCAATGAGTAGTGGGCTGTTTCTGTGGCTTTGGGATGTTCTGTGGAGGTATGGGGTGTTGAGTATTGGGAAAGTTGATTTCTGGAGTAGTGAGGGAGAATGACAGACTTGCCAAGTTCCGAACTTGGTCTAGTTCTTTTTGAAATTTCAGTAACTTTTGTTCGAGCTGAGCGGCACTTTCTTTGGATACCTGAACACCCTGAGGAACCTCTACCCTTTCGGCTGAGTCGTCCTTTCTGATGTTGTTCACGTTCTCCATCTTTGCTTTGTTCTTGCTTTTTATAGGACTTGGAAGAGGAGGAGGTGGAGGGCCCTTAGATCTTGTGGAGTAGGATGACGATGCTAGAATGCACGAACTAACCTTTTAGGGAGGGGAATAAAATAAAAGTAAAAACAACAAAAAGGTAACAAGTTAGTACGGATTCTGTGAAAAATATTGCAATATTTAAACACGTAGTACAAGAATATAAATCGTGTCGTAAATTGGGTGCCTCGTTGTGCCCGAGGTAGGCCTAGCGATAAGTTGATTTGGAGAACTTATAATGCTAAATGCCTCATTTGATTGATGAAAATAAGACGAATCCCAAAACGACACTAAAATTGCATAAAGTAAAAATGTCACTAATGGCCATTGGCCTTATTACATTTTAGAGCAAAAAGGAAAGAATCCTATCTATTTGGTCCCAGAAGGACCTTCCCCGTGTTGAATGCTCTCGTTGATCAGATCCTCAAGCTTTTCGCTAGCCTTGATGACCCTCTCTTTCCATTCATTGATTTGGTCACTTGATGGGAGATTCCTCCACCAGGTCAGCAAGAGTGAGGGCGTGCTAACCACACCGAAGTTGGGGACTTCGTCATTCATTTCCTGCTAAACAAAAGGGTTAGACCCTTACCCCCGCCGGACTCGACTATTTAAATCAATAATTGGCATAAACAGCATTTAGTTCTCCAAATCAATGCACAGAGTATAGTTCTCCAAATATTTAGTTCTCCAAATAAATGCACAGCATTTAGTCCCAGGGGAACCCAGTGGACTTTGGATAAGGTTATCCTAAAAAGTCATTATGTGGACAACATAACTGACTCGACTAGGTTTGACAGTGATGCATGAACAGTTAAACAGGATAAGGTTTCTATGGGGTGCTAGACCGGTACCCTTGAGCGGACAACTCAAGAGGGAAAGGCACGGAACCGTCGACTGCACCGCTGATCGACTAGTTTTACCACAAGTATGCCTTTGCCAAATTTAGGGGGTAATAATATTGGAAGAGCGCAACCACTCATCAAGCGTTGCTATGGTATTTGTTTGGCATGAGTGGAATATGATGTTGAAAAATGCAATTACAAAAAATGAAACAAATTGCCACGTATTTTCACGTTCATAATGATTACAATAATTGCTCGAAAATTACAACGGCATTGAAGAAAAACAGTAAATGAAAGCGTTAAAGAAAAAAAAAGGAAACAAAAAGACAAGCCAGTTTCAAATAAAGGTATTAAACAAAGCAGTAAAGAAAGCAGTAAAGTGACATATAACATGAAGTGGTAAAAGCCTAAAGAATCCCCAGCGGAGTCGCCATGCTGTCGACGCCCCCTTTTTCTCGCGAAATCGGGTTTACGACGTTTAGGAAGACAACTCTATTCCTGTGTGGGAATTGGGTTTTTGGATTTGAAGAGTCGCCACCTAATGATTAAGTGCATTAGGACACTAAGGGTTTTTGAGTTGGAAAACCAGAGTTCGGGTAAGGGCTAGAAATTATCTCGAGGGGAAGGTGTTAGGCACCCCTCAAGATCCATTAGTGTGGTTCCCGGTCATGCTATGTTGTGACTTTAATGCAAATAGATACACAAATAATTTTACACATAAGGGTTGCAAATAGATACGTGAAAAGTATGTGGGATCAAGGTCTAGATGATCTACAATTTGTTTAAAGGGGGGACTAAATGCAGAAAATTAATCAATACATTGAATAAACAAAAAAAGAAAAATTCAGAAGAAAAAGAATAATGCAGTAAAATTAAGGAGGAGTTTTGAGTAGTTGAAAAGACAGGATTTTATTGATATTAAACAAAGTTGTATAAGGAAAGGGGTCCTAGGTTTATAAATCACATGGATCATCCACACAACACCGGTAATCAATTGTACGCGTAGTGTTATCGTGTGATCATCATCTCCATGTCTACCCTTCCCACCCCGTTAAGGTAAGCGCGAAATAGTCTCGTTTACTTATTGCATGCTATTACCCGTCCCACCTGTCAGTCCTGGAGGCTTTTAGGACTACTAATCCTAAAGGGAGGAAGCTTGGCTTTTCAGAGGTTTAAAAAGGTTAAAATACTAAGGCGTCAAGCAAAACACATGAAAGCAGTTATGGGAGCACAAAAACAATTAAGGCTCAGATAAACCTCATTTAATCACAGAAAATCATGTAGTTTAGCATGTCTTACATGTACTGATTAGGTCGAAATTATGCTTAACGTTAGGCAGGCTAGTTCATTACATATTTTCAGGCAAGAAGTTCGCATTAGGCTCACCTGGCTGCAACTTATCGAAGACCAGTGCAATTAATTAACTACATACTTGTTTGCCTACGTGATGACGTATAGGCATGGCATCACTGGTTTCAGGAATAAAGAAACAAACTGATTAAGAAAGTTGCCAGTTTTAACATAATGGTGCGAGTTCTGTAATTAGTGCTAATCTTAGTACGAGTAATTCAGATTTGATTGATAGTTCCTGTAGGCATGCTTTCTAGCGTCGTTAATTTAAACACTTTTTTACAGGCGTAGCAAAAGCGCAGAAATCCTATAGGCATGGTATCTGAATACTGTTAGTTTTTAATCCTATAAACAGGTTTGCCTAGTGACCAATGCATGCGTAGAGTCTGGATTTCTGGTTACTTATAGGCGTGGTATCCATATGGAGATGCAAAATTCCTATAGACATGGTATCTATATGGATGCATAAACCTATAGACATGGTATCTATATGTGCAGAATTGCAGAAACCCTATGGACATGATATCTATGTGGAGAAGTGCAGAAACCTTATAGACATGATATCTATGTAGATGCATGAACCTATAGACATGGTATCTATATGTGATATGCAAATGTGCGAAGCTGTAGGCAAGATACATGAGTACAGAAGTGTGGTAATTCCCTATGAGCATGATATCTACCCCTTTGCATGCATGGTTACCCTTCCCTTTTCACTAATCACCCCAGAGGTTATTACAAAATTTTATTACAGACCAAGATGAATCGAAAACGGGAAATAAAATTACAATCAGAACTCTTAAGCTGCATCCAAGGAGCCTAATTCAAACCCAAGGTCTAATAATATGATATGAGCCAACTGCCAGGATCAGGTTCCAAAGCCTTTCTCTTATCCGGGATGTGTCAAAGTTCCAAGGAGTTTCAAGAACTCCAGGCAATGCTCACACCCAGATATCATTACAGAACTAAATTAAAGTGCAGTGTAGAAGGGCCAGCCCTCCAATTTCCAAGTTCAGAGGGAACTCAAGGTCCCAAGGCAAGGCTCATTGGAGGGGGGCAGAACTTAGAGTCTAGGAACAAGTGTAAGTGCAATAGAGGGATATAAGGGATGCCAAGGCAGGCTGGTGGTCATGCCCAGCAACATAAAATGCTGGCACACCCCTGACCAGCCCACTAGCCAAACATTGGAGAGTCCAGGACCTATTGAAGGTCAAACCATGGCTGGGCAGTAATTGGGATACTGTCAGGCCAAGGTTTCAACACAACACATAAAGGGGGGGTTAGGGGTAGGGATTCATATGAAAGTAGAAGCAAAGAAAGAAAAATACTCAGCATAAGCTACGAAGCATGAACAGCAAACCACACAGAAGAATGAAACTATAGAATAAACATATAGGGATGGGGCAAAAGTTTAAATGAAAGGGCATACCAGTTTTCAGAAACAAGCAAGTAGGGAGAAGCAGTAGACTTAGGGAAGCCAAGTTGCAATCAAGAAGCAAGAGTGTAAGCTTTTAGAAGAGAGTTGTGATGATTAAGAATCTTGTCTGTGTTTAAAAAAATGTGTCATGTATTTATAATGCAGAAGAGAAGCAGAAATAGGTAAGAAAATAGTTTGAAAATCAAATCACACAAGGTTTCCCTTTAATTAAGGGATTACTGATTTCAAACGGGTCAAGGTAAATAAGGAAAGAGTTAATTAAAACACTTTTTCAAATAATGCCAAGAAGGGTATAATACATAATAGTTATTTAAGGAAAGGCTTTTTGACAGGTACACGGTCATGCAAATTAAGGAAAGGAAATCAGTTAACAGCCAAGCAATCAAGGGTCGAAAATTTTATGTGAATGAACCAAGTCAAAAAAGGTGAAGGGAGGCTTCAACTTAAAGAAATCAGTAGGCAACCAATTAACCCCCAAAAAGGATTCTGATTCGGACACAAAAATTGGAAAACCTTTTGAAGAAAGATTTTAACACATTATAAAAGGGGTTGTCATGCTAATCAAAAGAGTTCATACACAAAGGATTTCAAACTTATTATATGGATCCAAATCTGAATTTGAGAGAGTCCAGGCTCGAATGGAACAACCTAGTCCAAACATACAAGTCACTCGTCAAAAAACCCCAAAATCCTAGGGTTTTCGACTTTGAACCAAATGCAAGAAGAGAAACAAGCAGATACAGTAGAAAGTTAATTGTAAAATGAGTCAGGAATTATTTGAAAAACACAATGAGGTAGAAGAGAGACACTAGTAGTATGGCGAGGCAAATCACGCTTCAACACGGCTATAGTAGAGGAACACTTAATGAACAATGGTTTGAAAAATGCAGTAGACGAATCCATATCAAGTCAGTGAGCAGTAAGGAAAGCATGAGGACAAGCTTAAGAAACATGGTAAACATAGCATGTGAGACAAGAGCATAGAAACGGCATATAACATATCGTGTTGAAAACATAGTAGAGAGAAGAACAAAATACAGAAAACATGGTAGAAGAACATGTATATATGAAAACACATAAGAATATAAAACACACATAAGAAAGGAAGAAGAAAAGTCGGAAAACACTGAAGCATTTTCGGAAAGCCCTAAACCAGAAAAGAGGCGACTTTGAAAGTAAGATTTTAAAAAGAAAAATTGGGGAAACCACTTGAAAACTCAAGATAAAGCATGAATACACACAGATCTGGAGATAACCGGAGAAGAACCTCGATAGTTAGGGTTTTCAGATGAACCCTAGAATGAGAAAGGCTTCGAAAACGTCCGATCTAAGTCGGATGAGATTGGAAACAGGCTCAGGAGGCTAAGATGTGCCGGAGCCAGGCCGGAGATGGCCGGGAACCTCAAGTCGGCGGAGGTCTGGGTGGAGACCTTTGAGGTCTAGCCTCGAACCTTCGAGTACCAAGCACATAGGAGCGATAGGAGGTGAGCATAGATCATCCATGGCCTGAGAGGCCATGGGTT
This sequence comes from Nicotiana attenuata, assembly GCF_001879085.1. Taxonomy (NCBI): domain Eukaryota; kingdom Viridiplantae; phylum Streptophyta; class Magnoliopsida; order Solanales; family Solanaceae; genus Nicotiana; species Nicotiana attenuata. The sequence continues at coordinate 81,675 of NW_017673273.1, forward strand.
CTGGTGAGTTAGAGGTCGAAAATGGGGGAAAGGTGATTAGGGTTTCAAGAACACTCGAGAGAGTTTGAGAGTGGGAGGGTGTTCAGGGGCGGCTACTGAAATGAAAATGAGGGAATTAGGGTTAGTCATTAGGTTTAATTAAGGAAGGGCGAATTGAGGCCGTTGATCTTTGAGATCAACGGTTCAGATCAAAGGGGGCTTGGGTCGGGCTGGTTTAAGCGGGTTATTGGGCCATTTGGGTTTAATTAAAAATCTGATGGGGATGGGGCTAAATTGGCTATAATTGAAATAATAAAGGCTGTTTGTTAAATAGCCAATTTTCCCCTTTTATTATTTTATAAAAATAGTAAGAAATGATTTAAAAATAAATTACAGGTACTGAACTAATTAATAACATATAATATTAATGTAATAATACCAAAAGTGATTCTATGATTATGAAATGCTGTTAATTGTAAAATAGACCATAATTGCAATTGTATGCAATTTAGTTAAAAGAAAATACCAAACAAATGTATAAAAATACGCAAAAATTAATTTAATTATATCTTAGTGTAAAATGAGAAAGAAATAAATTATTTACCAAAAATGCTAGTTTGGGAATAATTATCGAATTTTGTACTATTCCAGAGGCCGCCTTTGAAGATGCTCGGGCGAAGGCACGCGAGGCTCGCACTGCTTGCGGTTATGACCCTGTAACGCCGGAGGCTGGTGAGGCGTAGATAACGAGGATGAGTTCCCTTCTGATGATGATGATGATGTCGGGGAGAACGGCTGTAGGGATGATGCTGAGTGACGCTTTTGCTGCAACCATTGTACTTTTTTTTGTTCTTTTGTTGTTTACTTTCATCTTTTCCTGAGGGCCCATTTCGGCCTTTTGTAGGGTGCGACTGTCGCGCACGTATATTTGAATAGAATAATTGTTTCGCCTTCATTTGTGTATCTTTCGATTTTTATTGTGATGAGTCCATGACCCTTTTAATCGTGAATCCAAACTTGCGAGTTTGGGCAAATTTGACTTCTGATTTGCCGACTCAGGCGGAATCAACCTTAATTCAGACGAGGTCAAATTTGAATTCGCCATCTTAGGCGAAGTCAGTTTTGACTTGTATACTCGAGCGGGATTGAATTCCGACTTACCAATTTAGGCGAAGTCAATTTTTTCGTATGTATTCTAGCGAGGTCGAACTTGGAGTTGCCAACTTAGGCAGAAGTTTGTCTTAAATGCTCGTGCGTGGTCGGACTTGGAGTCGCCATCTTGGGCGGAGTCAATTTCTGACTTATACATTTGAACGGGGTCAAAATTTGATTGGTTGATTCGGATAGGCGAATTCTTACTTTTACCCGGCGGTGGTCGATGGTCGATGGTCGTAAGGGTGTTAATTCGAGCGAGGTTGTAATTATAACCAGTTGTAAATTTGAGCGAGGTCGAACTTTCTTTTCATATGGCGATGGCTGATGGCCGTAAGGGTGTTATTTCAAGCAAGATTGAAATTATAACCCGTTACGAATTCGAGCATGGTCGAACCTTCCTTTCGTATGGCGATGGCCAATGGCCGTAAGGGTGTTAATTCGAGCGAGGTCAAAGTTGTAACCCGTTGTGAATTTGAGAGAAGTCGAACTTCTCTTTTAACGAAGGTCGATGGCCGTATGGGTGTTATTTCGAGCATGGTCGAAATTATAACCCGTTTTGAATCCGAGCTAGGTTGAACCTTCCTTTTATATGGCGATGGCCAATGGCCGTAAGGGTGTTAATTCGAGCGAGGTTGAAGTTGTAACCCGTTGTGAATTCGAGAGAAGTCGAACTTCTCTTTTGGCGAAGGCCAATGGCCGTAGGGGTGTTATTTCGAGAACGGTCAAAATTATAACCCGTTTTGAATTCGAGCGAGGTCGAACCTTCCTTTCATATGGCGATGGACGATGACCATAAGGGTGTTAATTCGAGCGAGGTCAAAATTGTAACCCGTTGTGTTATTTCTATTGGGGAACATTACTCGCCGCCTGTTGTTTACGCGTGCGTCGGGGCAAGTCCTGGTTTGCTTAATTTTGTTTTCATTTGGAGAATACTGTGCGTTTCCTGGGTGAGTCCCAGTTTGCTCAATTTCACTTTCATTTGGAGAATACTGTGCGTCTCCTGGGTGAGTCCCAGTTTGCTTAATTTCACTTTCATTTGGGGAATGTCGTGTGTCTCATGGGCGAGTCCTAGTTTACTTAATTTTGCTTTAATTGGAGATAGTTTTTTCAATCATCAACCTGTATCGAGCCATTCCTGTTACTTGTAATATGGTGAGGCTTAGCGGGTTTTGCTCGATCGTTACTCGCGAGATGGCACGGTACGGAACCTTTTCCTTGGGTGTTTTTGCGCCGTTCGTCCCTTGCTCGCGTATCTATGCGAGTGCTCGTGCTCCTGTTTCGAATTAACAAAAGGATGATAAGATAAACCTAAACAAAATTGTTTGTTACCTCGGCCTGGCAAGTCGGTGAAAGGAGGAGCGGCGCTGTAGGGTTACTGGCTTCGTCTCGTACTCAAATAGTGGTTCTGATTTGGCAGCCATGTTTGGCTTCGCCATTTGATGGTGTCTAGACTTCTCATGAGTTGGGCTAACCTCACCCGTTAGGATGCCGAGGCCGAGTCCCAGTCCGATATGCGCAAACAATAAGGGAAACATGTTATACTTTGTTCATAAATCATCCAGTGTGCGTGATACAAAAATAAGGCAGGGTGTGCCTGCTATTTCAAAGGGTCACCCAGTAGGCTATCATCCCTTCCCAAGGGGTGGAAGTATAGGTCGGTATACAAAGTGAATACATCGCATGGGATTGTGGTCATGCCAAGCGCATAGTAACCGTGGTTCTACTTCAAACATGCATATGACCTGCTAAACCCATCGTTACAGGTGAGGCATGGGTCTCGTATAAACATTGGTCATGATTTTATTTTGTGTAGGGATCTGACCAAGATTGGTACAGTTATCTCAAAAACTTATCTACCATTCTTTTCGAGTTGGCATTGTTACCGAGGTGGTGAGGTTGTAACAGCCTGGAAGTAATACTTGACTGGTTCTAGATCTAAAGGAAACTAAAGAATTTGGCTAAGAAATTCCCCACAGACGGCACCAAATTGTTTGACCAAAAAATGTTTGAACCTTTTACTTAAATCAATTAATGATGAAATAGAGAGTAAATCCTAGCCAAACATAATTAACTTTAGATCTAAGCATATTGAATACTAGAATCAAATGAGGTTGAGTTTATGTAAAGTTTCTCAAAATGATTAAAAGACATCAAACGTAAATGATAAGCTTACATATTTGATATATTGTTCTGTATTTGTAAAGCAAAGAAGATAAAGAGGAAATCTCATTGATAACTATGAGATCTAGCTTTATTGACTCAACCATGGTGTTTACAAAGGTTTGTAACCCGTAATCTAGACTTCTTGCTTTGTTACTCAGAGGTCTCCTCCAAGTCTTCTGCTTCTTTTTCTCTCCTGGGATCCCCCTTTCTTTCTGCTTTATCCTCCAATATATACTTCCCAACTTCCCCTTTATCCAACGGTCTTTGACCTGCATACCCCTTCTCGACTATATTCCTCTTTACTTTCTCAAGCACGACCGCATATATTCTGCTGTGCAAGCTTTCTCGATGGCTCGATCTCGGCAGTGGCCGAGACGCTCGTCGGCATTACGCCTTACGGGTACGTCCATGGCTTGGTCGACCCCTTACTGTTCCCCTTAATGGTAATCCACTTGTGGTCAGATTTTGACCCAAACAAGAGTAACTCTTGACTTCTAGAGTGAGAAACCACCTTTTTTCATCAAAAACCAATACAGTGCCCCTTGCCAATGAACAACATGCAAGAAAAAGAGGACCTTCAAATGACAGAAGAGGAAATGGACCAGTTGGATCGCAGCACTCGTAAACCAAAATCTGCACAACCAATAACCAACCAGTCCTCCGTTGAACATGTAAGTTTTCGTGAAAAATTATTTTCGGAACCATGCTCTATGCCTACTGATTTGATACTGAATTTCTTAGCAAACTTTTACTAGAGGATGAAACAGAAAATCAAACAAACCACCCACATTTTATTCCCATTACCCACTGTGACAAATCATGACTCTACCGTCCGTGGAACCAAGCCCTTTGTCACGACCCAAACCGATGAGCCGTGATGGGCACCCGGTACCTTACTCAACCGAGTACCAACGTAACATATCTTTCTTATTACATCACCATATACACGTGACATACGGGCCTAGTAGGCCAACGTGATCATTTATTAATTCAAAACATAGGCCGACAAGGCCGTACAATCATTCACGTACACGACATATGTCTACAAGCCTCTAAGAGTACATAAATGTGATAAAGGTCGAGACAGAGTCCCGCCATACCAAACAATACACGTCTAAATTATACTAACCAAACACGCAACTCCGAAGCAAATGGAGCGCACCAACATCTTCCGCTGAGCTGATAGCCTACTTGGAGGGCTCTTGACCTGTCTGTCTGGACCTGCGGGCAGGAAATGCAGCGTCCCCAGGCAAAAGGGACGTCAGTACGAAATAATGTACCGAGTATGTAAGGCAATATTCTGAAGGCTGAAACTGAACTGATAATATAATAACTGCAAGTAGCTGGAAGTCAAAGATAATCTGAAGATATGCTTACCTGCTGATACTGGCTCAACTCTCTCAATATAGTAAGTAAAATAGCTGTCCGCCCCTATAAGACTCGGTATATATATAACTGTTCTGCCGTAGTAGGCTCGCTCATAGGCGCTCGGCCATACTAGGCTCTGTATCTCGACCAACTGGGCTCGCTCATAAGCGCTCGGCCACAGTAGGCTCGATATATATATAACTGCTTTGCTGTAGTAGGCTCGCTCATAGGCGCTCGGCCATACTAGGCTCTGTATCTCGACCAACTGGGCTAGATCATAAGCGCTCGGCCACAGTAGGCTCGATATATAACTTACCATCTGATCAGAGATTACCCAATAAGGGCCTGCCCATCGATTATAGCTCGATGGTAATGAAAATACTTTTAATACTGTATATATGTAAATTCTCTGCTCTCTTGACTGGAATAGAAAAATACTTAATTGAATATGAAGTCCCAGTAAGGAGAATATTGTAACTTACAAAACTAGAAAAATATACGCAATTTGTGAGACTAGCAAAATATACGTAAATTCCGAGATATGAATTTTTCTTTATGCCTCATTATCAAACTGGTGTAATGACGAGATCATGCCAAAATGAAAGAAGAGCTTAGCCTTAACATACCTGGAGTGGGAAAAACCCCGTATACTATTTCGTTGGAAAATCTTCGTTGATTGAACGAAATTTGTCTCTGCTCCTTAAGGATTCACGGATGAAATTTGTTTCTGGTTCCTAAAATTTTGTAACGAATTTGATCTGATTTGGTGTGAGGCTTGGACGAAAATTGTTTAGAATTGAAATGAATTGTTTCTGCTTCCTCACGTTTTGGTCTTAAGGCAGAATATATCTTGTTGTTTTATCTTGAATGAATTGAGCATATATAGTCTCGTATGAATTTTTGCTCTAAGAAATAGGTACTGCTGTTCAAGATTGGATGAATTTGTTGAAGAAGTGCTTCAAAAATACTTGGATGGACTTTCAGATGCAATTCATATGCTTATGGAATGACATGTTACTACCCCTAACTAATGAATAAGCCTCAAGCTTCTTCTTAGTATGCCACCTTGGAATGTGGCATTATGAGTCACTTAATTAATCCTTGTGTGGCCGCCACGTTATGAGGGTGGGATTTAATCTTATCCAAATATATTCCCAATCAATTAGGTAATGTTCCGTTACCCGGTAATTAATCAATTACCCGTAAAATTGAGAATTATTCTCACTTACTTAAAATATTACTCACTTTTTACATACCTTATATACCTTACTATTAAGGTTATGTGGTACCTTGCATGGTACTAGTCCATTAATACCGAGTATTATCGCTCGACCCGTATTTTATTCCAAATTGGCCACTTTCAACGAATTTTTTTTAATTCGACTTGCTTCCCCTTTCACCTTCACGAATTTACTAATCACTTGTGAAATAGCATAATCCTTATAACCTCCAAATAATCTTTTACTTGGACTGATGTCAGTTACCTTATGACAAATTCAACGTACAACACTACAGGGTGCAACATCGTCGTAATGTAGTACCGCGGGACGTGACATCTCACTTTCGGATTCTCATTAATTTATTTATGGCGTATTTTCATGTACGAAAATATGGGGTGTAACATCATTCCCCCCTTTGGAACATTCGTCCTCGAATGTTGACTGATGCGTTTATCGTTCTCATATCTCATAGCTCTTGCGAATACTTTAGTAGTCCTTTTGCCATCTAGGCAACTATTCTGTGAATAAGTCCAAAGGCCAGGGCATTCCCCTCTTTAGGCCTCTTTCCCATGCCATGAATTGTGATCGAATTTCTTCCAAACTCGTAACTGTTGCTACCTTCCATTATGCTGCTTCTACGATACTGACCTTGTAAATGTGCCTATGCGACTCTCCTCTCCTTTTTCCTCCAGCTTTTAGCCAATCCTGGAGTTCTTCGCTTGGTATTTGTCGATCTTACGAATATTGCTATATCTCATTTTATAGACCTTGTTATCCATTCGTATGACTTTACTGCATCTGCATAGGTCATACTATACCATAACTCTTACCTCGATTTCTCGTTACTGAGGTCTACTACCAAATCTCAGATCACTTTCGTTTCTTATCTCATACGTATAAATCTATGTCCTCTAATGCCTCCACATTACTGTTCATCTTTAATAATGACGGCCTAATCTCCTCTCATACTTTATAAGTTTTATCCATCCATTGTTGATTTACCTCAATTTCGATCCATAATCTACCCCTGATAACTTAACCTTTTATGTAATATTACTGCTAGGATTCATGTTTTATCGGGGAACATCTGAAATAATTAGATTGATCCACTTGGGGTGATACCCTGCTTTCATAACCGTATCTCACGACATCCTAATGTGATTCACCTTGCGTGGGTATTTTAATCCTGTCCAATTCATGAGATCCCTTTCTTTTATTCGTCAGATCATTACTCAATCTAAGGCCCAAACGTCATCATTTTTCATAATAACTACACCCTCATTTTATTAATAGGGCGGCATTCCATCTCTTCTGAACGTTATTAGTCTTAGACTCCTTTGAGTCCATACAGGCTATACTGAGCTTACTATAACATAGAGAAGCCATTAGCTCCCTTGTTTTCATGGGCCTAATCCTGAGGACTAATCAATTCTCGTCACCTTCTCACTGCCCTTTCATATCCGTATTCCTGTCCTCCTAAAACCTTGTCGCTTTACCATACTTTAGCTTGTGTCCTGTACATATCTATTTATACTACTCGTAATCTCCCTTCAACTTGCTTGAATTTCCTTGTGTTATTTTAGAACATCAAGCGAGACATCACATCGTCTCTAACTCTTCTTTACTTTCTTAGCTAGACCTCTCGATACCTAGAAATCATTGACTAGAAGATATGCCACTGATGATGCTGCTATCATTCTTGGATATTGAATCCCAGCGCTTCTAGTCTTTTACCTGAAGTATGGATCACTCTCATCCTTCTATACTTGAGTATTTCATACGTTGTTCACGTTTACCTTACTTACTTTAAAATATCACCTTATATTCTTCTATCTTTCCTTCATAACCTTCCTCCCACATAGGTATAAATCACATCCACCATTTGAAGCTCTATTATAATAGTTGCACCTCCGGTGCCTATATAATCTGGTGGGAGCTCCATACTGATTTCTTATGAGGCTGGTACTTCTTCTAACTGGCTTTATCGTAGAGCCGTTATAGAATATAGTTGTTTTGCTATCTCTCTTGCACCTCTAATATTAAGAGTGATTCTGCTATGTTTTCAATCATGATTCCTATAACTTCTGGGTCCAATAATCAGACTCCTGATTACTTAGTTGATGTCATTCTTTAGTTTCCTCTTCTCTCTGATCAACCTTTATGTAGGATTAAGCTATCTTCCGATCTGTGGTTCATGGTATTAGTTATCCTGTCTAGCCTTTCATGGGCTTGAGAAATATGCATGATACAATCCTTTAATAATTTAATCATTCGTATGACCTGAGCTCAATTCTTTCTTTTAACTTATACTAGAATCTTCTACGGCTGAATATGCTGGATGTATAAAACTCCAAACCCTTAGGTGAGTTCTTAACGCAACCAACTCTGGATCATTAATTGAATAATTTCTTTCGATCCATCTTAGATTTCTTTCAATGTAAGCTATTACTTTTCCTGGTCTTTCTGCCCCTTGTTACGTCCATACTTAGCTTATCTTAGTGTCCACACATGCCAGAGTTTTCATATAACTCATATGATCTCGAATATTACTTTTAACTTTACTTCCCGTTCATTAGCCACGGTAGGTGCCACTTTCCTTTGGAGTGCTTACAATGTTGTTGCGAGACTGTTGTTACACGACCATTTTCTCTTTAGGTCATTGTGCTTAGGTTGAAGCGTTCTTCCTTATTTCCTCAGCTAGTCTTTCATTGTGGTACTTGGGGGGGGGGGNAGCTAGTCTTTCATTGTAGGGGAGGGGGGCTCCTCTGACTCTTGTAAGGCTGCGAGCTTATCACATCGTATGCCTAACAGAATTTTCGATGTTATTCCTCGCCTATAATTACCCGTAGCTACTTATCTCCATGCCCTTGTGCTTGTAGGGTTACTCCTGAACTAATATTTTGACTGTCTTCACGGTGGCACTTTCTTTTATTTTCATAACACTCATACAAAACTTTTTTTTTAACTTCCCCAACTCCTATATGGATATTTTTCAAGGATCACGATGTCATAACTGTGAGGCTGAATTCCCCATATTGGGGTTCCCTATGTTTATCTTGCACGATCTGTTGATTTGTCTGTATTCTCTTGTCTAGCCATGGCTAGGTTCTTCTTGAAAACTACTAATTGCTTGTTGAAACTTGTATTTATCTTCTTAATCTCTCATTGTCTTTCACCATAAAGATGGATAGACATTCTTTCCTTAAGGCTTCTTATCAGGAAGCTTACACCTTTCAGTACACCCATGATCTGCTAAAGATCTCACATTTACTTATCGTAGGCATCATACAAAAATCCAATTCCTCTGACTCAGCTTTTCCACAATAATCTCTCTTTCCAACCTTCTTTCCGGATATAGGTATCGTCTTATTACGAATAGGATTTAGGAATTTGAATTCCTATGATTAAGCTCTACCACACGATCTAGAGTAAGAAGAAAGAGTGACAATCTTAAATGCCCTGTAGCCTCCTGCTTATAAGTGTGGTGCACGACACACCCATAAACAAGACTCTACTAGACACGGCTTGTAGACATCCCTAGGAAAGAACTGCTCTGATACCACTTTTGTCACGACCCAAACCGATGGACCGTGACGGGCACCCGGTACCTTACTCAACCGAGTACCAACGTAACGTATCTTTCTTATTACATCATCATATACACGTGACATACGGGCCTAGTAGGCCAACATGATCATTTATAAATTCAAAACATAGGCCGACAAGGCCGTACAATCTTTCACGTACACGACATATGTCTACAAGCCTCTAAGAGTACATAAAGGTCATAAAGGTCGAGACAGAGGCCCGCCATACCAAACAATACACGTCTAAATTATACTAACCAAACACGCAACTCCGAAGCAAATGGAGCGCACCAACATCTTCCGCTGAGCTGATAGCCTACTTGGAGGGCTCTCGACCCGTCTGTCTGGACCTGCGGGCATGAAACACAGCGTCCCCAGGCAAAAGGGACGTCAGTACGAAATAATGTACCGAGTATGTAAGGCAATATTCTGAAAGCTGAAACTGAATTGATAATATAATAACTGCAAGTAGCTGGAAGTCAAAGATAATCTGAAGATATGCTTACCTGGTGATACTGACTCAACTCTCTCAATATAGTAAGTAAAATAGTTGTCCGGCCCTATAAGGCTCGGTATATATATAACTGCTCTGCCGTAGTAGGCTCGCTCATAGGCGCTCGGCCATACTAGGCTCTGTATCTCGACCAACTGGGCTCGCTCATAAGAGCTCGGCCACAGTAGGCTCGGTATATATATAACTACTTTGCCGTAGTAGGCTCGCTCATAGGCGCTCGGCCATACTAGGCTCTGTATCTCGACCAACTGGGCTAGCTCATAAGCGCTCGGCCACAGTAGGCTCGATATATAACTTACCATCTGATCAGAGGTTGCCCAATAAGGGCCTGCCCATCGATTATAGCTCGATGGTAATGAAAATACTTTTAATACTGTATATATGTAAATTCTCTGCTCTCTTGACTGGAATAGGAAAATACTTAATTGAATATAAAGTCCCGGTAAGGAGAATATTGTAACTTACAAAACTAGAAAAATATACGCAATTTGTGAGACTAGCAAAATATACGTAAATTCCGAGATATGAATTTTTCTTTATGCCTCGTTATCAAACTGGTGTAATGACGAGATCATGCCAAAATAAAAGAAGAGCTTAGCCTTAACATACTTGGAGTGGGGAAAACTCCGTATACTATTTTGTTGGAAAATCTTCGTTGATTGAACGAAATTTGTCTCTGCTCCTTAAGGATTCACGGATGAAATTTGTTTCTGGTTCCTAAAATTTTGGAACGAATTTGATCTGATTTGGAGTGAGGCTTGGACGAAAATTGTTTAGAATTGAAATGAATTGTTTCTGCTTCCTCACGTTTTGGTCTTAAGGCAGAATGTATCTTGTTGTTTTATCTTGAATGAATTGAGCATATATAGTCTCGTATGAATGTTTGCTCTAAGAAATCACGTACTGCTGTTCAAGATTGGATGAATTTGTTGAAGAAATGCTTCAAAAATACTTGGATGGACTTTCAGATGCAATTCATATGCTTATGGAATGACATGTTACTACCCTTAACTAATGACTAAGCCTCAAGCTTCTTCTTAGTATGCCACCTTGGAATGTGACATTATGAGTCACTTAATTAATCCTTGTGTGGCTGCCACGTTATGGGGGGGTGAGATTTAATCATATCCAAATATATCCGCAATTAATTAGGTAATGTCCCGTTACCCGGTAATTAATCAATTACCCGTGAAATTTAGAATTATTCTTACTTACTTAAAATATTACTCACTTTTTACATATCTTATATACCTTACTATTAAGGTCATGTGGTACCTTGCATGGTACTAGTCCATAAATACCGAGTATTATCGCTCGACCCGTATTTTATTCCAAATTGGCCACTTTCAACGAAATTTATTTTCTTCGACTTGCTTCCCCTCTCACCTTCACAAATTTACTAATCACTTGTGAAATAGCGTAATCCTTATAACCTCCAAATAATCTTTTACTTGGACTGATGTCAGTTACCTTATGACAAATTCAACGTACAACACTACAGGGTGCAACATCGTCGTAATGTAGTACTGCGGGACGTGACATCTCACTTCCGGTTCTCATTAATTTATTTATGGCGTATTTTCATGTACGAAAATATGGGGTGTAACACCCTTATCATAAAATTACTTGGCAAAAAAAACACCATACCATCTTTTAAAACATAAAATAGAACAGCTTTGGAAACTCAATGAACCTCTTATTCTGATTGACTTAGGTTACGAATATTACTTATTAAAAATATCAAACTCTGTTTACTACAACCACATCCTCCACAATGGACCATGGTTTATTAGATCCCAATACCTTACTATTAGACAATGGGAACCTAAGTAGGAGTTTGGACATAAGAATTATAAAATTTCAAAAAATGGTAAAAAAAATTTTCAAATGAAAATGATATTTTAAATTTGGAGTTGTATTCGGACATAAATTTCATTTTGGGATATTTTTGAAGTTTTGTGAGTGATTTGAGTGAAAATTTTGAAACACGGTAAACCCACTGCCATACACCCCACCGAAATCCAGCCTCCCAATCATCACTATCACATGCACTCATCGCCTACTATTTCTAATACTCATACTCCACCATCAAACACCTCTCTAGATAATTCTCTCTTTTCCATTCACATACATTACTAGCCAATGACCAACCCACACACCCTCTAATCAGCCGTCAAAAACTAAAAATTAAAGCTCTTACAACCTACCAAACATAATAAAAAAAAATAAAGACAATCTCCTTACTGACCCTATCACCACTACCACTCAACAATCATTAAACGACTCCACAGAACCTATACTACCACATCCACACTCCCTACACATGCAAAGCCAATGTATGCAACAACAACACTTCACACTGCCACATGCCAACTCCAACACTAATACACCACATCCCAACATGCAAACCACCATTTCCAATACCACCTTTCTTCCTTCACTAAACATAAACGACACTACACACACTCACAGTACCCCGAAAACCCAGGATACATCATTAACCTATACTACCTTCTACTACACCTACTCCTTCGCCTCTACCCCTACAACACAATATCGATGGCCAGAGCAATAATCACACTTCTTCCCCGCTGCCACAAGCAACTTCCACCAACACTAATCCAATTCCATTCAAGCTACCTCCTGATTCAGTTGATGAATCCTCAGACCTACCCCTTACACTTCAACAACACCATGATAACCCTAAGAATCCCATAGACGACATTTCCAAAAATTACGACCACAGCACACAAGTCATTTCAACCATTATACCACTGCAAACACTGCCTCTTCCACCAACAAATGTCGATTACCCTCACAATATTCTTACCCAACCTTCCTCCTCAAATACCATTTCATACCCTAATAATATTGACCCCACAATTCACACTACAATCTCAAAGGTTGATATACCAATAACCAAAAATGTATCCCCGTCAACACCCACATCACCGTCGTCGTTCTCACAAGCAACAGCGACACTACCACCACCACATGCGCAAAACTCAGTATACCCTGCCACCTCCACTTCTTCTCCCATCACTTGTTCCACTACATACAATACCCATGCATCAGCCACCAAACACCTTTCAACCACCCTACAACTACCTTCATGCACAACCCCGAATCATCCCTCCACCACACATAACTACCACTGCCAGACATCCACTTGATGCAACAACAAGCAGTGATCCTCATGGACAACACAGAAGCGCTTACCAACATCATTCAGCAGGGCATCTTCACGCCCATGTATTACGAAGCTGCCATGCAAATACTGCAACAATAGGAGATTACTACTCTGGAGTTTCAAACACAACTCCTCAACATCCATCAATGGAATGAACACCTCCATCACCAATACCAGCATTGGACTACACACCAACCTCATAACTGCTTGCCATGGTTTGTGCCTAACCAACAATACGTGGAGGAACAACTGTATCCAATGCCTCCAACCCAGGAGCAAACACCACTGATGTATCCACCAACCCCACCACCATCGCCACCAATGGAGGAATATCATCAACAACAAGCACTAGAAGAAGAGGCAGATGCTCCGGTGACGTTCATGGAGTCATTGACATGAACGACTCTCTCACGATCTTCATGCCAGAAATATAGAAAGAAAATTCTAATATTCATTCCACCACGTTTGGAAAAGACATCATTGAATGTTCGCCTCGACCTTACTCCTTGGAGGACAAATATGTTGTCCTGATGATACCAACTCTCGGAGAGACGATACTGCCCCAGGCTCTATATCAACCTCCACATCTTCTCACGCATCTGGAGCTCTCATTACCACAGGAGGGAACACAATACAACGATCATCTCATGAAGATCATGATATGGAACTGTAGAGGAGAAAATGGCTTGGAATTTCTTAGGAACCTACAGTTTCTACTACAATGGAACAACCCATCTATACTGTGTCTCATAGAGATAAAGATGCAAGATCACACCTCATTACTTCAAGAATTTGATTTTACAGATCTTATACAAGTTGCTGCATATGGCCACTCTAGCGGGATAGTTCTTCTTTGGCGTCCACATGAGTTAACTGTGGATCATGTGGCTGTTACAAGCCAAGAAATTCATGCCTCTGTTCAGGTTAGTCACTCTTCTCCCAAATGGTATTTATCTGTTGTTTATGCTAGTAATCAATATGTTAATAGAAAAATCTTATGGCAGAAACTTATAGAATTTAATAATCATATTAATAATTTCTCTTGGCTAGTATGTGGGGATTTTATGAATTGTGTTCAACCTCAGATAAATTTGGGGGTAACCCTATTAAAGCAAATACTGCGGCTAATTTTAACAACTGTCTTAACACTATTAATATGCTAGACCTTGGTTTTACTGGGTCCCGTTTTACATGGACTAACAAACCTAAATTAAAAACTAATGCCCTTCTATCTAATACAAATCCTAAAAAACTAATAATGGAATGACTGGACAAATTTTTCGCAAATGAACCTTGGATCAAATTATATGAAGATGCTTCAGTTTTACACCTACCACGCACTCACTCAGATCACTGCCCACTAATTCTCAACTTAAAAAAACCTTTTTTCAAGCCTACCTCTAATTTTAGGTTTGAAAAAATGTGGCTTAGACACCCAGATTTTAAGCATATAGTGTCATCTCATTGGCACTCTAGTCCTTTGTATTTCAATTCACTTAAAAACTTTATTAATCATATTAAAGAATGGAACCTCAATACTTTTGGCAATATTTTCTATAAAAAGAAAATTATCCTCTCCAGAATTGGAGGCATCCAACGGATGAACTCAAACCACAAAAATTCTTTCCACTACAATCTAGAAAATCGCCTAATAACGGAATTAAAAATAATCCTAAAAGCCGAGGAAGATTTTTGGAAACTAAAATCTAAAGTTCAATGGCAAAATAAAGGTGACGCAAATACAAAAAATTTTCACCTTACAACTATCCATAGACGTAGATGCAATCGTATCCTTGGGCTACTTGACAAGGTAGGTAATTGGCGTTTGATCCTAATATCATTCACAACACAATTATCGATCACTTTCAACTCTTATACACAACTCAATTCACCTCAACTCCACATTCTTATACTCATTATCTCTATAACGTACTATCCAATGACATACACCAACAACTAACACAAACTCTAACCCCCAATGAAATATACAAAGCAATTACTTCATTGCAACCTTTCAAGGCACCTGGGCAAAGATTCTGGGAAGATACAAAAATAGCTGTAACTAATATTTGTCACACCTCCTTTTTACACACCTACCCCGAAGGATAATGTATAAGGGAGTTTTTCCATTTAAAGTGACATTATTCGAAATGGAATTATTTATTTATTATTAGAGTCGCCACTTGGGATAGGATTGGCTTTTGGTGTCCCAAGTCACCGGTTTAATTGGAATCCAAAATCGAGGAACATTTCGACTTCCCAATTGGAGTCTGCGAACCAGAAATTCTGAATAAGGAATTCTGTTGACCCGAGGGAAGGTGTTAGGCACCCCCGGATCCCGTGGTTCTAGCACGGTCGCTTAAATTATTATAAATGGCTAAAAATCTGATTTTTATACATGTTCAAACCTACAGTGCAATTTTATAATTATTTACCGCTTTTTAGTTAATTTTTAGGAAAGTGAACGTTGTTTAAAAACGTGTTTTCGGATCACGTCACATGAAATGCACCCGGATCCTCGACACATTCTTATTCAACGTTTTTGGATTTGGATTTGGGTCACATGAAATGCACACCCGAGTTTAAGAAGGTAATATTATTAAAATTTGCGCCTAAAGCAACTACGCGTTTTTAACTTTGCGAGGGCCATGGAAAATTCAACTAATGGCACACCTCGATTTAAAGGGTTAAAATTAATTAAGTGAGGGCCATAGGTTTTGAGATTTTATTTGGCATGGCACGCCTCAATGTATTTCAAAAGATTGTACTCAACCACTAGTAATTCATTAATTAAAGCCGGCATTTGTCAAGTTCGCGCATGAAACAGACTACGAATGTTTTGTAAGTTGGTTATTTTCCTACGTTAAGTATGAAAGCCAAAACCATGAAACTCAATTTGGGACAAATGTGCAGATTACTACCTAAACGTGAAAAGCCCAGATGCTAACAAAAAATCACAAACTTGGAATTATTATTACGCTACTAACCCAAGTTAAACAAACTTTGTATTATGAAATTAAATGAATACAAATCAGCACATGAAATCCCAAGTACACGCGGCTGCTCATATTCGCCAAGCAAATTGAAGACCATTACTCAAATATAATTAATACCACATGTATACCCAGAACAAGAAAAGAGAATCAACAACAGTGATACGTTATTAATCTTTTATGAATAAACAATTGAAGATTGCTTGGTTTAACAATTCTAAAAAAACTACCAAAAGGAACAGTAATAGCAAAGATTAATTAATCTAAACATTCTAACAAACTAGCAATGGAAAAACGGTAATAGCCAAACTACCAAATGAAGAAAAATGATGATTGAACCAAGGATACGATATAATAGGAGTATATCACAAAATTTCAAATCAGGTGCAGTAGCTCACATTTCCATCCAACGGCAACAAAACAAATTGGCCAGCAGTTAATTAAGCACATCACATGATCCGGAAATGAAGCTCCGCAAATCAACAATGCAGCAGCAAAATCAGCAGAATCGAACAATGAACCATATCTCAAATAGCCGGAACTTAAATTTAACAGAAAACTCGGACGGACATACGAACCAACTTCGAACAGCCTACATCTTAGTCACATTCGAACCAATTCCAACATTTCAAGAGAAATCTATTTTTAGCTAAAATTCGAAATGAAGATGAACAGATTTTTTTTTTATTTAAGATCTGAGATTCAGATTTTTGAACTCAAAATATGGTGGTCCTTTTCAAGAATAAGGAAGAAAAAGACCAGAAAATGGTGCCTTTGTTCTCGGGATGGGGGAGATCTCGTTCCGTTGAAGATGATGAAGGAAGAAGCAAGAAAAAGGGAAGGAGGGGTTATTTGCCCGTGCCCCTGTTTTTTGGAGGAAGGTCTATCTTTTTTATGTGTAAAAATCTGATAATATGTAGAGGGGTCTTGTGTGGGGGAGTATTTTTGGGGAAGGTCTTATCTAGGGGAATATCTTGGGGGGAAATATTTTTGGGGGAAGGTCTTATGTGGGGAATATTTTGGGGGAAGGTCTTATGTGGGGGAATATTTTGGGGAAATATTTTTGGGGGGAAAGTCTCATGTGGGAGAAGGTTCTTCCAATTCTTCTTTTTATTCCCAATTTTCTTTTTATATATCTTTCTCTTTTTTTTAATTAAAAGCCCTAGAATTAAGAATCCTAAAAATATAGAATTGTACTAATTATAAAAGCTACTTAATCCTAAATTAAAAGAGAAGAATCAATAAAAAGAAAAGGTGTAAAAATGAAGCATTTTTTGTGATTTTTAATTTTTATAAAACTAGTAACTATCGATTAATCCTAAAAATGTAAAAGTAAGGCTTAAATGCCATGCGTGATATTTTGGTATTTTTCAATTAACAAAAAAAAATCTACAAAATTCCTAAAAATGGCAAATAAGTAAGAAAAATCTATTTTCTTGGGGTTTTTATCGGAGTATTTCATATAGGGCAAAAATCACGTGCTTACAGCTGCCCCTCTTTGCTCGGAAACATGAAGAGTTTTCGTGCAAAGATAAAGTGAGCAATATGAGGGATTTTTGCCCGTTTAAAACTCCATGAGAAGCATTTTTGAAAAGAGTCTGACCAAACCTTGCTTCAGAGGTTGCCTACATATCCTTAGCTACAAAGGAATCAGGTCAGTGTAGTTCTGGAAGTTTTGGTAGCTGGGACTACCGGGAGCTGTGATTTCACTGCTGACGTTGCTGCTACTGCTACTGCTTGCTGACCTCCTTATTACACCAAAAGGAAAATCAAAGCTAAGCTAGCTATGCCTATCAACTACGAGTTACAAGATTCCTATCTATAAATCTCTTGAAACTTGATCTTGAGTCTTAGCTGATTTTGCTGTGGACTCCGATCTGAATCTTGATGCTCGCAAGTTGTAGGTGTTGTTTCCTTCTGCAGCATTGGGTCGAAACGGGGTCGGCGGAGCTTGTGACTACAATTAGATTTTGAGCAATCCGCACCCTTGTTTGCTTCAACATTTTGAATTCATTTCTTTTTGTTCTTTTCTTCTTTTCTTTATTTTGGATTGAGACTAATTCCATCGGTCGTCTCGCACCCCTGTGCCTCGGTGTTAGACCTGCTTAACACACCAAAAAAAATAAACGAACGAAATTTTTCTGCCCCAGTTTTCACTAGGAAAATTTTGTGAGTTAGTTGTGACACATATCTAAGCGATCAAATCAGGATTGTGTAGGGAGATCCTCGGTTTTTTGTCCGAGATTTAGAAAGAAAAAGCTCCTTGGTTTTTGCAAGGGAGATCCTCGGTTTTTTGGTCGGGGTTTGGAAGAAAAAGCTCCTCGGTTTTTGGCCGGGAGATCCTCGGTTTTTTGGCCGGGATTTGGAAAGACAAAGCTCCTCCGTTTTTTGGCCGGGAGATCCTCGGTTTTTTGGCCGGATTTGGAAAGAAAAAGCTCCACGGTTTTTTGGCCGGGAGATCCTCGGTTTTTGGCCGGGATATTTAAGGAATGGGATCCTATGCTGCCATGATTTGTTTTTCTTTTGGGGTTTTCAGTTTCATTTCTTTTCTTCTTCTTTTCTTTTTTTTTTTATTTTTATTTTTCTTTTCTTCTTCTTTTTATGTTTTCCTTTTATTTAGCAAAACGCATGAAAGAATTTGGGAAAACTTTCCTTTTGGTCGTTTTCCTGCTGCAAAGCTGTTTCAGCGCTTGCGCATTTCATTTCTTTTTGGGTTGCACCTGCTTCTTGCACGGTTGCTCTGAATAAGACATGTTTTCAACAAAGAACAATTTGTTAGTTTGAAATAGTGGTTTGTTTTGTGGCCTTGATCATCCCAATTGCTTGATCCCGACCCCCTTTCCATTGAGAACTTTGCTGCTTGTTGGCCTTGAGGGTGAATCTCTTTTCAAACCGACCGGGTTCAACTCTCAGGATTTCATTATGACTCGCCCATGTGGGCTCTGGCCTTTTCACTTTATTCTGCCCTTGCCTTTGATTTTCTTTCTTTTCCAATGTCCTTGCTTCGAAAGCATCAACCACTATGGTCAGTCGGGATTGGCCTGACGCACTCGCTGAGGCTGGGTATTTTCTTCGACTCTAACCAGGCGGAGCCCTGTGAAGCCGGTCCTGCCACCTTTTCTTTGTACTAGTTACGGAATCAGAGTTAAACCGAAAGGGATTCAAAGAAAAAGTATGCAAAAGGCAAGCATATGATTTTTAAAGAGAAGCGTCCCGTTTTCGGGGGGGGGGAGGGGGGGGAGAAGGTACTTAGTCGTGGAGGTGCATGCTGAACTTCGAAATGGACATGACATGCTTCTTGGACTGGATCGCCCGACCCACTACAACTTTTCGGCTTCTCGTGAACCTATTGATCTAGTAACTTTTCAAAACCCTTCGTACTCATGGCACATCCGGGCAGTTTGTACACCAACCAAAGAATGGCCCGTGCTTACAACAAGAAGGTGCTCCCAGGAAATTTTGAAGTGTGGACAACTCGTGTTAAGACGCATTCTCCCTCATCACCAGAGAAGCAAAAGGAAAATTCGCTCCTAATTGGAAGAGGGTCCCATACATCATCCGGAAATATATTGGAAAGGACATTGTATTTGGAAGATATCAAAGGAAATGATCCTGAAACAGCTGTGAATGCAGATGCAGTAAAAAGGTACTATGTCTAGGCTCTCCTGCGGTGTTTGATTTTTGTGCAATTGAGATGAACGAGTCTTTCCCTTTCTCGCTATCCAAACACTATTAACCCTCGTAAACCCATTTGAACCGGTTACCTTTCTTTGCGCCCCTCTTTGGAACCCGGAAGTATATCAAAAAAAAAAGAGAAAAAAGAAAAAAAAAAGAAAAAAAGAAGAAAAAAAAGAAGAAGAAAAGGAAAATATGATGAAAAAAAAGAAAAAAAAGAAAAGGAAAAGAAAAATATGATGGAAAGAGAAAAAAAAAAAGAAAAAAGAAAAGAAAAGGAAAATATGATATGATGAAAAGAAAAAGAAAAAGAAAAAGAAAAAAACAACAAAAACAAACACAAAACAAATGTTTGCCTGAACTACGTTTGACTTGATTCCGAAAGGATACGTAGGCCAGCCTTCTCCCTGAAGGTTCAAGTCACACCAAAACCAAAAAAGCCCAATTCCCCCAAAAGTTGAAACTGGGGCAGATGATATAATGGTTCGGCCATGAGTCCACCAAAATGGTTCCAAAGTTGTACTTCCGTCCAGAATTCTTTTTACCCAAAACCTTGTCCAAGCTCCTTCTGATCAATGGCAAAGGTGTGGGGAATTGAAAAAGCAACATTGTTGGAAGCTGGGTAGAGTCCAAATTGAGAGAAATAAAATGAGAGAGTCTTATCGGTGAAAATTTTCGGGCACCATAAGGCGACAGTGAGAAGAGAAAATTGAAAATGAGAGAGTCCGTTGGGTGAAAACTCGTAAAGAGCACTATCGGGCGATGGTGAGAAAGAGAAATGAGAGAGGTCGATTTAGCGAAAACCCGCAAAGGGCGCTGCCGGCCAAAAGAAGATATCTCACCACTAAAGG